>NC_090229.1:23754730-23969730 GCF_024489055.1 Chanodichthys erythropterus
ACGCAACTCTTGTGTATTCCTGTGGGCGGAGGTTAGTCAAAAAACTAGTAGTGATGTCATTAAAGAAGGAAGTAGAGGGATGTAGTCCAAACTGGCCGTTCGATGTAGGCGACTTCTGTGAAATAAAATATCTCGCTTGGCATTGAACTTTGAGCTTTAAAATTTTACAGATTTTATTTATACTCTAACAACAACATTACACACTAACTAAAGTTTGAAACATGGGATCACGAAGAACGGGACCTTTAACATGTACAAGTCTATTGCTACAGCTTTGGGGAAAACTAAGAGAATATTTAATTACTACATTAGTAATTTCTTGCTAAAAATGACATCAGAAGTGGAGAACGCTGGTCAAAAATGAACATTTACACAAAAACTGACCACCAACTGCAACTTTTTCAGACACCATATTTCTTTTTCAGCTTAACTAAAGCCACTTGAAGACAAGCCCGCAACCTTAGCTGAAAAAAGCGCAGTACACAAAGAAGGAGAGAAGAGTTTTTTGTTTTGTTTTGTTTTGTTTTTTTAAATGGATGTCAATGGAGAAGCTTCATACACTCAATAAACCGCTTTTGTGAGGAAATAGCTTATCATTTTAATGAATCAACAGCCTGTCCGCTAATCTTCAACACACTGTAAAAAGTGAATATGGGTGTAAGTTGGATTGCTATAACTATTTGAGTCGTTACTCATTATTGTACACTCTTTTACCTTAAAGATGTAGAAATTCACAGCTACTCAAATGTCTCACTTTCAGTCAACAAATAATTCCTTTAAGGACCCCACGTCAAACGTTTTTTTCTGACGTCATGACGCACCAGCCTGTCCTGAAATTTCTGCTTGACCGCCATTTTCTTTTCCCTGGGCTCGGATGAATTAAGGTAGGTTTTAAAGTTGTTCTAATTAATATACTCAATAATGCAAACATTGAACGTGTTTATTTGTTTGAGTTAATTGCTCAGAGATACCATTAAGTTTTGTTATGATAATGACCATCAAATGATATTTGATTAAAATTACAATTTTAGGAATTTTCAATTTCAGGAATGAAAATAAATAAAAAATAAATAAATACACAAGCAGACTGACACAGAAGCTAGGATAGGTGTGGTATGTGTTGGGTATGTGTCATTATTTCATTATTATTAGTATTACTATTGTTATTTTATTATTATTATTATTACTGTTATTATTATTGATATTACTGTTGCCATCATCACAAAATATTATCATTGTAACGAAGCGGGACTCAGGCGGAGATCCATTTGCAAGCTTTTATTCAATGTGAGCATAGTCGTACAGGCTGGGTCGATCAGGGGTAAACAGGAACAGCAAGGAACAGGCAGAGTCGTAATCAGAGTACAGGCAGTAGATCGAGGACAGGCAGATATCATTCACAGAACAGTATAACAGGCAAGGGTCAGGACAGGCAGCAACGGGTCAAGAAACAGGAACAGGCAGTAACGGTAACAGACAGGCAGACAGGAATAATAATGCTCGGAAATGATACAGGAGTAATCAAAACTTTGCTATTGGATGGTGTGAGTGAGAGTCCTTTTATAGTCCAGGTAACAAGCTGCAGCTGGGTGTAGTGATTAGTGAGGAGTGTGTGCATGGCTGTATGTGGCGACAGGTGATTGGTGTTGAGTGAACATGTGACTGGCAGGGAGGATTGTGGGAAGTGTAGTCCGGGAACTGACAGGAACAGACGGTGATCGTGACAATCATCATCACCATCTTTAGTATTAGTATTACTATTATTATTACTGTTATTACTGTTGTTATTATTATTATTGATATTACTGTTGCCGTCAATATTATCACCATCTTTAATATTATTATTACTATTATTATTATTATTGATATAAATGTTGTTATTATTATTATTATTATTATTATTATTATTGTTATTGATATTACTATTGCCGTCAAAACAAAATATTATCATCATCACCATCTTTAGTATTACTATCGTTGTTTCTATTATTGTAATTACTGTTGTTATTATTATTATTGATATTACTGTTGCCATCATCACAAAATATTATTATCATTATTATTATACATGTGGTTTTTTTTGTGTTTTGTGTTCACCATATTTTGTATGTTTTGCAATCCATTTTGGTAGTTTGCTGAGGCCCTCTAGTGGTTTCACAAAATCAATATAAGGTGGCAGCACTTTAGGCCAAGTGTAGCAGCAAACCGTGAGTGACTGACTACTATAAACTCATACAGACTGCAGACTTTATAATCAGAATTTCTTGTGACAGTGTAGAAAGATTCAGAATGGAGACACTCATCACTCAGACTTTATACGTTAATAAAATTAATAATTATCTGCTTGATAAATACTTTTGTAAACATAATTATAATGTTTAGAACATTATTAGAATAATCTGTCTGTTATGTTATGAAAGCTTTTCTTTTCAGTGTCATGGGAGATTGTGTCCTAAACACCTGACACACCTGGTGCTATTGACACAGCTTAGGACTCAAAATTCCCAAAGTTTTCACTTTCCTTTTGAGACAAAGCACATCTAGCATGTAAAAGTTAATTATTTAAAAAGTGACTAACAAAGACATTGTCTGGTAAATAAGAAGAAGAACATGAAAATAATAATAAAAAAACAGATGAATGGCATTTACAGGTCAAGGGGAGCTAACTGCAAGAACAATCATGTGGATACACTCAAGCTGTCATCACTTTGTCATTAATCCAACCACTTCAATTAAAAAGTGTACTTAGTGTAATAGTGTAGTGTACTGTTACTTTAAGACATTTTTCACACAGGTGTTTATGTAAGATACTAGAAAAACAGCCCAACATGTATATGTATGTGTGTATTCATTCAAAATTTCCTTTCAGTGTATACTGCAGAACTTATTATTAATCACTTGAGATTGACAATAACCATTCTTACTAAGTTAACCCTAGTAAAATGCTCAGACCTTTCTTCTATAGCAGACCATCTAAACATCTAAAATGCAGGATTTTAATATAGGCTATTTAAAATACCTTATGGCAAAAAATTGAAGGTAAATCACTAATGAAAGCTGCGATTATAAAATCATGGCATATATGGTCAAGAAAGTATTTTACAATGGCATCAGTTTATCAAAGTAAATACAGAAGAGAAGAAGTATTTTAAACAGATTGGAACACACAGGATTAAACACGCTATTCTTCTTAAAACAAAAACTAATAAATGTCAGTGTAGTGAGAGTGTAGAACATGTTAATGAAATGGAAAAACTATTACTGTGAACAATAGGCTAAGCTAAAAATAATATCCTAACCTGGAAGAGAATCGACTGCATTCACTCAAAAAAATAACTTGTTGGTCTAACTTAATTCAATTATGACACCTATTTCCAGACAGTTGAACTGATTTATTTGAACTTAAGCTAGGTTAATTGTACTAATGAGTGAAATTCATCCTAATTGAATGAGATCACACCAGTTTCATTTGACGTATTCTGTGTATGTTTCCTGAACATAATTCATTCTTGTTGATCCAACCAGTGCTTTTTTTTTTGTTTTTTTTTACCATCACGGTGAAGATGTGCGCTTGTGCTTAGGTTTTGAGTAGCTGTTGTACACAGACATATATGTTTCATGACCATTGAGAGGAGAAAAGCTGATGACCATATGTAGACTGTGTAAATTTTGTGCTGACCCTCAAACTAATTTATTTATATTTCTATAAAAACTAAACTAAAATTACACTTTTTCATATGCTAAGTAACATTTATAGCATGCAAGTAATGATCAGATAAAGAACTTCTCATCACTGGCTTGAGCACAGTTAATGCTCAATGAGAGCAATATAAATTTGTTTTACGTAGCCACCTAGAGCCTAACCACAAGGTCTACACTTCAGCATAATGGTAACCTCAAAAAATCGACATAACATAAACTCTTTTAAATGTCAAATATAACTGAACATCAAACTTTAAAAGGTATTTCCCTTTACTAAAAAACACATTAAACAGCACTTAAATTCAACATTTACTGTCCCAATCTTTCCCTACGCAAAGCATGCTGGGAACTAGAAATCCACTGCCCAGGTTCAATCAATGCAACATAAATGATTCATGTAGTCCCAACACAAATGGTTTAGGTTGACCTAACATTTTGCAAATTTAATTTCATTTAACATATTGGCATTGGCACTCAATTGTATTAAGTAAAAAACTAAAGATTTGTGTTGGTTCAGCTTATTTTATTTAAATAAACTGAACAAGCAGTTAGAATCATTTTTTTGAGTGTTATTAGAGACTAAAGACAGACTAAAGTAATAAGGGCGATTTTTAAATATTTAGGCCTACAAGACACACAATTCATAGGATATAACCCCGTTGAAGGAGGCACACACACACAGCACACATTTTCGATATCTCTCTTATCTCTCACACCAATTGCAGGTCTTGGAGTCTCAACTAACAGATAAGTGCAATTCAGTGTAAAAATGATATGAAGCCATGACATTAGCTACGTGTGATGGATGGCAGTACTGTGCAACTGGTAACACTCCAAAAACAACAACAAACTGTTGAAAATAGTTACAATAAGAGGACACTTTTGAAGGGGAAAAACACCTGCACTCTTTTCTGAACCACTGGGATTTATTATTTGAGAAGATGCTCATTTTTGTGTGTATGCTGTCATTTTTGACAGTCGTTAATGCAGGTAAGTTAGTAGCCTACTGCTGTCCTATAAACTTTCAACCATGTAATGTGCACGGTCATCATGCATCTAATTTTGAATATATGTAGGAAACTAAAACTGGCTGCAAATACCAGCTTTTTGCTATGTTTTTGGTGAATACTACTTTTGAGAATTGAGCCGTTGGGATGTTTCACGTTTATGGGTTGAATAAGCAATAAAAACAGCACTTCTGAAACTGATTAATATCACACAAACCAACTATGCCTAATTACTTAATAATCTACAAATATTTTGCGTATTTGGGGTCATACCTGCGTAATTTGCGGGTGGGACATGTCCCCACCACTTTTTCTAGTTGATTATCAATTTGTCTTAAATAATAGGCGATCTGGCACTCGGATGTGTTATTTTTTAAATCATGTTGTGCTCGTTGTCGCTGTTATCAGTGTTCTCTTGGCGCTCGTGCACGCTAAGCTTCAATCGCTTAACTGTTGCAGAGACTCTCTATTTGTTCCGTTCAAATCACAAAACAACATGCACATAAACGTACCACTGCTCTTGATATACAACCACTGATGAAAATCTTTGATTTTAATGAGAAAAAAAATATACAAGGGTGGATTATAACCATAGAAAAAATGTCCAAAAAAAAATGGACATAGTGTCCGTAACGTCACCCGTAGATTTCTGGCGAGCATTGAAGCGAAAAAGCAGCCATTGCCATCTAGGCAGCGCGTCACTCCCTGATAACTGAAAATGGGCAAAGAGACTGTTGTACCTGGTTCCTGCAAACCACACCCCAGAGTCCTGCACGGGGCGGGTACCCGCAGTTACCTGACAGGTGACCCGCCAAATTTTATGTAACTTTTATGTAAGGGGTGGAATAATATTTACGTGCGGGTCGGACTCGCGGTAGGCACGGGCGGACTGCAGGTCTAATAGCAAAGCCTATTCCAAATCAATTCAGTGCATTTTGCCAGCTGCTTTCAAATGGTCCCGTGCCTATTTGTGTTCAAGCTTTGTCTGAAGACCGTTAAAGGCTTACAGCACGATTTGCAGCGCCGAGCATTGTCAATCTATACTGTCAATCTATGGTGTCTTTTTTACTATATAGATGCTCCAGCAACAGTAATATTGTAATTTGTGTCGGGTATGCAAATGACAACACGCAAAATCAAAACAAGACTTCATACGATCGCGAGATGAATCCAATCCATTACACTTGACACAAATGTCCATGAGAGTCCATTGAAAAACAACAACAGCACTTTTTGTACACAAACGCATTAAATCCATGAAATATTGATATATTGTCCATTGTTTGCATCACATTTCTTTTGAATGATCTTCTTTATCATTCTTCAAGAAATTATGTAATCTGAGCAGCGTTTATGTTGTAAAACTGTATACAATCATCTATGTTAGACTCTCACTGTAACGACTCGGGACACGACGTGGGATCCATGTGCAGGCTTTATTAAACAATGTTCGTGGTCAAACAGGCAAGGGTCAAACAGTGGCAAACAGGTACAGCAGGGACAAGGCAGAATCGTGGTCGTGGAACAGGCAGTAGATCAGGGCAGGCAGACATCAATCACAAGTTCAAGACAGAGCAAATAATCCAAAGGGCAGGCAGCAGAGAGTCGTACACGGGAAACAGACAAGTTCAGTAACAGGCAGACAAACACAATGACAAACGCTCAGAAATGCAAACCGTAGTAATACAAGACCTCGCAATGGGTGTGAGAATGAGAGTGTCTTAAATAGTCCAGGTAATGTGCTGCAGCTGGGTGTGGGTGATTGCTGATTGGTGAAGTGAGTGCAGGTGATTGGCAGGGAGGATTATGGGAAATGGAGTCCGGGAATGACTGGAACTGTGACACTCAGAAACAAATGAGCCCACGTCCAAAGTATAATTTTTCAAAACAGTGTAGCAGTTTTAGTTATAATATCCAAGCAGTGCTGTCGGAGTTTGTGGTGTCTTGAGAGGCATATTCTCCAGCCATTGTCATTGTAGTAAATCTGACAAATGCCAAGCCAATGCCAAGACGATCCAACAATGTGTTCTGTTTATCTTCTGCATGTGTGCACATGTACACAAACACATAAACCGCACAGCAAGCCATATTATTTGATAATTGTATGAAAATAAAAATAATCCCGAAAAAAGCACAAACACAGTAGAGATGGCAAATTTAGCGGCTGGAATTAGCTAAGGTAACGTGACGGCTCACAGACAGCAGCGGCAAACCTGTCACTCAATGGCCACATCCTTAATTATGCAGAACATTAAGGCTTAATATAATTTAAATGGATAAATTAGTTATAAAAAAATTCACCCCCTCAATTAGCAAAAATTAGCTGTATAGACCAAAACCACAATTTGTACCAGGCTGTAAACATGTTTTTTTTTTTTTTGCTGTGATGTTGGGCATTTTAACATGGGGCTCAATGAGATTCTGCTCTCTTTTAAAGCCTGTCCCTAGCGGCCAGTCGATGAATTGCAGTTTAAGTCACTTCCGTTTTGGGCCTGTTTACACCTGGTCACTTCATGCGTTTTCTCTGATCGGATAGCTATCCAATAATGAAAAGACCAGGTCTAAATGCCCTCCAAAACGCATTTGAGATGGATAAATCCAATCGCTCAGATCACTTCAGGAGGTGGTCTGGGACGCATTCCAGTCAAAACTGAACAGGTCTAAATGCATCTGTTTCTTGAAACCATGTATGTAAATGTAACTTCTCCCAAAAATACTGAAAAATAAATGTGTGAGAGCATGTTTTAGGCTAAATAACATGTTATAGCTATAGGGAGGTTGATTAGATCCCAGAACCTCTGGCACACTCAGCAAAAATTCTACCAGTAGTCCATCAGGACAATCTAATACCAAATGTGGATCCACATATTTATTGACTAATGTAAATACTCTCGAGACTAACGACATGTATTATAGTAGAT
Source organism: Chanodichthys erythropterus (assembly GCF_024489055.1). Classification (NCBI taxonomy): domain Eukaryota; kingdom Metazoa; phylum Chordata; class Actinopteri; order Cypriniformes; family Xenocyprididae; genus Chanodichthys; species Chanodichthys erythropterus. Next base: position 23,762,361 of record NC_090229.1, read on the forward strand.
AAGGAAGAACCTATCATATTAAACATGAGGTCTATGTAAATAAATTTTGTGCATTTATTATTGTAATAATACAATTGCAATAATACCCCCCCCCCCCCCCCCCACACACACACACACACACACCACATATTTATAGTATAAATAGAGTTAGGCGCTATTTATACTTATTGTAAATAGTGGCAGATAATCCTTGCACCTTATTGTATTGTAGTACTACATTATAAAACAGAACGTAATAATAACAACTTACATGTATGATTATATTTAAATATAATATTTCAAATAATAATGTACACTGCCCTATAGGGACCTTACTTGCCCTTATCCCCAAAGTCCACTGCTACATAAGCCCCTAACCATTTGGATTAATGGATCAAACTAGATCAGTGAAACTGTCCTTGAAGATCCAGGAAGGCTTGATTTTTGAGTGTTCAAAATGAGATTGCAGTCGATGTGCCAATATAACCTCATTGGACACCACATTCAATTCCACACACTTTAACTTACTAAACAAAACTCTAAACAAATAAAAATGACTACTCAGTCTTTCTGATCCTGGAATCTCTTTCGGTATTGTGCAGGAATGTAAAGTTGTACTGTATACAGTAATGACCTAATTTGACACCATGCTAATATATGCTTGTCCTTGTGTATCCACAGGTTCTCACTCACTGATAGCTTTGGCAACATATATAGTTGGACAGACACCATTTCCTGAGTTCAGTGTTGTGCTGATGTTGGATGATCTGCAAATAGGATATTATGACTCTGTCACATGGAAACCTGTCTATCGCTCTCACAGTGATTCAAAATACTATGATGAAGAGCAAAGTGATGCTGATACTGTATTTCGTGAAAAATATTATAGAATGAAAGATCGAGCTTTTTATCTAAAAGATCACCAAAATCACACAGACAGTGAGTGTTAGACACAGCACATTTAATACTACATGTAGCTTTTATGTGTTTTAAGCCATTTTGAAGTAGAAATGAGAAAGCTATATTGACCACATGGAGTAATCATAAAAAAGACGAGTATATTAATTTTAATTTCACCACATTTTTTGATTCTTCATTGACATAGTACAATAAAAGTCTAATTTTATTTCCTTCATCTGAAGGTGTACATGTTCATCAGAGACTTGTTGGATGTGAATTGTTGAACAATGGTAAACCAGGTCCACTTCATTTCTGGGATGCTTTCGGTGGGCAAAATTTGGAGGAGTTTATTTTCGACATAGAAAAACATGACATCCAGTTCAAAATGTCATGGGCGATAGCATGGGACCAACTAAAACAACTTCATGAAAACTTTATGTATGAAAATGTGTATCATCCTATTTGCATTAAAGTTTTGCGAAGGTACCTGAATATGGAAAAGGACAATGTGATGAGAAAAGGTGAGAGAATCAACCTGATTAACAGTATAATATATTCAGTAAAATAAAGTTTAAACATATAATAATTGACAAATCTGACCCAGACAGCAGTGCTGACAGAAAATATGTGCCTCTGAATGCTATGAATGAATGATTACGATAAATGAATGACTGATTCAGTTTAATAACAGTAACACTTCTCGTCCTTCTCTGCAGTGAAACCCAGAGTCAGACTCATGAAGAAGACACTCACAGACTCTCAAGGGCTTCAGATCAGCTGTCTGGCCACTGGTTTTTACCCCCGTCACATTAACCTGACTCTGTTCAGAGATGATCAGCCTGTGGATGATGATCAGATCACAGGAGGAGAGATTCTTCCCAACGGAGATGGAACTTACCAGATGAGGAAGAGTTTGGTGATCAGTGTAGAAGAACAACGTGAAAGACACAAATACAACTGTACAATGAAACACCTCAATCTGGACAACAAATTGGACATTACGTATGGTAAAGAAATACTACTAATAAAACAACAACAAAACCTTTTGGATATGAAAGTAGACATCAGGTTTAAAGTGACAGTTCACCCAAAAATGAAATTTCTGTCATTAATTACTCACACTAATCTCATTCCAAACCCATAAGACCATTGTTCAACTTCGAAATTATGATATTTTTGATGAAACCCTAGAGCTCTCTGACCCCTCCATAGACAAAAAAAGTATTCTGGTCACTTCATAAAATTAAAGCTGAACCATTGTAGTCACATGGACTATTGTAGTGAGTCTCAAACCCCATTGTTTCCTCCTTCTTATATAAATCTCATTTGTTTAAAAGACTTCCGGAAAACACTCGGATCTCAACATAACACCGACTGTTACGTAACAGTCGGGGGCTCCGCCCCCAATATTTGCATAGGCCTATGCCATTGCCAGCTCATATTCAAGCCATTAGAAAGGGCAGAACGTCTGGATGTGCAAAGCAGAATCAACAGAAGCAAGCAAGCGATGACAATAGCAAAAAAGGGCAGATGGACCAATATTAACTAACATGATCCATGATAACATGATATTTTTAGGGTAACACTTTACAATAACAGTACATGAATAACCATGAACTAATACCTGAATTAATAGTTACTTCAACATGAACTCATGATTAGTTAAGATATGAACTAATGAAGAGTGATCCTTAACTACGACAGGAGTCATAGGGATTCATGCATGAAAACAGAAGCCTTAACTATGCGTTAATACATGTTTGATAATTAATGCATTAATTAACATTTAGGGTAAACTAAATCAAACATCTCTATAAGAAGGAATAATACATATTTGGACTTTGAAATAAATTTAAACAATTTATTATTGTCAGAATTTAAACTACTGACATCAGCAGCTTCATTATAAACATCACTGAAAGGCACAGGATTAGTTTGCCATTATTTTCACTTATCCTCCTTATCAAACATATAAAATACTAAATACACTATTTATCTTAAAAGGTCTTAATCTGTTTTGTGATATTCTTTCCTATCAAACAAAACTACTGTGACTTACATCAGTTCCTGAGGAATCGGTTCCCAAAAAAATAACCAAACAGGAAACATGAACTAAGGTAAGGGAGCGTTTGCTGGGATCAGATTCAGAAGTTCACTCTCCATCCAGACGCAGGCCGTGATCATACTGTACCTCCATTCTCTGACTTTTTGAAAAGTCACACAACATCACTTAACTGGGCTGAATACTGTTAGTACATGTGTGTTTGATAGTAAGTTAATGATAATCATGAGCTGAATTTGGTAAGTAGTTAACAGTGAATTAATTATGATTGTGCCCCCTCAAGTAAAATCATGACATAAGTATAAATTAACCAACCATTAGTTGATGTTAGTATATGCTTAGTTAATAATTAGTTAATTATGATTGTGCCCCCTCAAGTAAAGTCATGACATGATGCACATATCACACATCATTAACTAATATATGAATAAATACTATAGAGTGCCATCCTTATTCCTTTACATCCTAAACAGTTTCTGTTTCTGTACAAAAAAACTAAAATAAAAAGTATTTGTATTTTATTTTTATTTATATAATTAAACATATATGGACTTGAAAGCAAGCCATAAACATACCTGTAAAGACACACATAAGGCACATTTACATGTAAAATAGCACGCGACCACAAGCTAATGCTAATCAAAGCATATACATTTAAATGACAAAAATACAAATACAGTTAATAACTGCACATAACCTCCTGAAAATCCCAATAAAACATACATGTAAATATGTCTTTAATTATTAATTCGGCTTACCAAAGCAGTCAACATTTATTAGTTTAAAATGCCAGCAACACAACAAACGCGCCAAGAGAACACCTAACGTGCGCCACTAATGAGTGTCCCGCTAGAAATAAACCCTACATACTTTAGTTCCGGGAATAAACTATGACTATATATCTATGACTAAATATAAATGAACTGTAAAAATCAGAAAACAGTTTAGATCAAATTAAATTTATTAGTGGTAGTTAGTCTATTTTCCACATTTGATTAGACAGATCTATGTAATTAATGGCTAAATAATCATGTGCCATTGCAATTATTTGTCACAAAGCTGCAGATGGCAGATTATGATATTACAGTGTAAATTATGACAGTATTAAATCATGTTTAATTCAAATTCAGAGTACTTCTTGTTTACTCTTATGGAGGCTGATTTATTTAGTTTACCCCTAAATGTTAATTAATGCATTAATTATCAAACATGTATTAATGCGTAGTTAAGGCTGCTGTTTTCATGCATGAATCCTTATGACTCCTGTCGTAGTTAAGGATCATTTTTCATTAGTTCATGATTAGTTCATATCTTATCTAATCATGAGTTCATGTGGAAGTAACTATTAATTTAGGCATTAGTTCATGGTTATTAATGTACTGTTATTGTAAAGTGTTACCATTTTTAGTGATATTTTTAAACTGTCTTTCTAAATGTTTCGTTAGCATGTTGCTAATGTAAATGTGGTTAAAGTTACCATTGTTTCTTACTGTATTCACAGAGACAAGAGCGTCGCTATTTTCATTATTAAACACTTGCAGTCTGTATAATGCATAAACACAACTTCATTCTTTATAAATCTCTCCTCATTAGCCGTTAGCCACGGAGCACAGCCTCAAACTCATGCAGAATCAAACGTTTAACATCCAAATATATACTTTACTGACATAATTCGAAGCATGCATACAGCATGCATGACGAACATCTTGTAAAGATCCATTTGATGGTTATATTAGCTGTGTGAACTTTGTAAATGCGCTGTAATAAAGTCCAGAGCTCGTGTGGCTGGGAAGATGCGATTGGCAGGGGGCGGGGTCGAGTGAAAATCAGTGCATAGTTAATGATCCCACAAAATAGGCAGTTAAAAAAATTAAAAAAAAAAAAAACTATGGGGTTGTTACAGATGCTGGTGTAGAGATGAGGCTGATACGGATTTCCACAATCAAACAATACTTTAATGAACACAAAGGCAGAGTACATCCAACATACGGTAACATAAACAGAGAACGGACGAGGAGTGAAGGGAGTGAGTGCAATATATGGGGAGTGCTGACAATCGAGTCCAGGTGCAGGTGATGAGTGACGATGAGGAGCTGACGAGGGAAGTGAGTGCAGGTGTGGAGAACAGGAGGATTCTGGGAAATGGAGTCCAGGGAAACAAGGGATCTGTAACAGTACCTCCCCCTCCCGGTAGGCGCGTCCTCGCGCCGTAGATGTAACAACCGGGAGGGGGGCGGGCGCCCTGGAGACCTCAAACCGGAGCAGGGGGAGGAGTAGACTGGAGTGGAGGTCTCCAGGGCAGGTCCAAAAACCATGGGGGGTCAGGAGCCGTGGGCAGCCATGGGGGGGTCAGGAGCCGTGGGCAGCCATGGCGGGTCAGGAGCCGTGGGCAGCCATGGCGGGTCAGGGGCTGAAGGCAGCCATGGCGGGTCAGGTGCAGCGGGCAGCCATGGCGGGTCAGGTGCAGCGGGCAGACATGCAGCGGGAAGACATGGCGGGTCAGGTGCAGCGGGCAGACATGGCGGGTCAGGTGCAGCAGGCCGCCATGGCGGGTCAGGGACCGAAGGCTTCATGCCGTAGTGCCCAGGCAGCGCTGAAGGACCGGCGGGAGATGGCGGAACCAGCGGCTCCGCCGACCGAAGCGCAGCCGGTGCTTCAGAAGGCCGCAGTGTAAGATAGACGACATACAACAAAGTGAACACTGGGGAGAGTGAGGAGGCCAACTGGAGCTGAGGGACGGAGTGACAGAGTGAAGACGGAGGAGTGCAGTCCAGAAGTGAGGGCAGGCCGACGAAGGAACAAGGTGTGAACGGGGGCAGGATGGAGGCTGGTGACACTGGTGGACTGCTGGACAACGGTGGAGCAGAGGGAGGTTGGAGCCGGGGTGTAGGTAATCGCCCAGAGGTCCGAGGTGGAGATCTGGGCGAGGGGGCTTGAGGTGAAGGTTCAGTGCTGAGACATATGGACGGAGGCGGGAGAGGGAGGCAGGGAGGGGAAACAGTCTTTGGGCTGGAGGGTTCAAAAACACAGCTCATAGGAGCAGTTGGTTCGGCGGCGGCAGCGGCTGGAGCGGCTGGCTCGGCGGCGGCGGCTGGAGCGGCTGGCTCGGCGGCGGCGGCTGGAGCTGAGGGCTCGTAGGCGTCGGAGACTGGAGAACTTTGCTCGGCGGCGGAGACTGGAGAACTTTGCTCGGCGGCGGAGACTGGAGAACTTTGCTCGGCGGCGGAGACTGGCGCTGCTTGCTCGGCGGCGGAGACTGGCGCTGCTTGCTCGGCGGCGGAGACTGGCGCTGCTTGCTCGGCGGCGGAGACTGGCGCTGCTTGCTCGGCGGCGGAGACTGGCGCTGCTTGCTCGGCGGCGGAGACTGGCGCTGCTTGCTCGGCGGCGGAGACTGGCGCTGCTTGCTCGGCGGCGGAGACTGGCGCTGCTTGCTCGGCGGCGGAGACTGGCGCTGCTTGCTCGGCGGCGGAGACTGGCGCTGCTTGCTCGGCGGCGGAGACTGGCGCTGCTTGCTCGGCGGCGGAGACTGGCGCTGCTTGCTCGGCGGCGGAGACTGGCGCTGCTTGCTCGGCGGCGGAGACTGGCGCTGCTTGCTCGGCGGCGGAGACTGGCGCTGCTTGCTCGGCGGCGGAGACTGGCGCTGCTTGCTCGGCGGCGGAGACTGGCGCTGCTTGCTCGGCGGCGGAGACTGGCGCTGCTTGCTCGGCGGAGACTGGCGCTGCTTGCTCGGCGGAGACTGGAGAACTTGGCTCGGAGGAGACTGGAGAACTTGGCTCGGAGGAGACTGGGGTTGAGGGCCATTTCATCCCCTCAAATACAATTAAAATCCCCACAGGCACTGGAGCTGGCTCTGTGGGGACTGGAGCTGGCTCTGGAGATACTGGAGCTGGCTCTGGAGATACTGGAGCGGGCTCTGGAGATACTGGAGCGGGCTCTGGAGATACTGGAGCGGGCTCTGGAGACACTGGAGCGGGCTCTGGAGACACTGAAGCGGCTTCCTTCCTCCTCCTCCGCTTACGGGACCCAGTTGAGGATTGTGGGTCCCGTGTGGGGCAGGCAGGGAGTTCGCTGGAAAGGTGTGCGGAGGAAGCCGGAGGTTGACTAACTGGCCCGGCCAACCGTGTTTCTGGATGGACCGGACGACAACACTGATCCTGAACCTCTTCTACCAAGAATTTGGAGCCATTCAACCACAAAATTAAATTGATAGTATCGCTTAAAGAGAAACAAAAAACAGGTTCATCAAAACGGATAGTGTCGTCATCCAATCCATCCAAAAACAGGGAGATCAACTGAGCGTCGGGCCAGTTAGACAAGTAAGCAAGCTCAACGAACTCCTCCACATACCTCTCCAGCGAACGTCCTACCTGCAGGAGCCCGATAATGCGTTCGCTGGCTGTTAGGGTGAGAGGCGATGGAGGAGCTGGATCCAGGGAGCTGGGGAAAGTCTCCATTTTTTTTTCTCTGTGGAAATCCCAAGTTTTGGTCCGTTCTTCTGTTACGGATGCTGGTGTAGAGATGAGGCTGATACGGATTTCCACAATCAAACAATACTTTAATGAACACAAAGGCAGAGTACATCCAACATACGGTAACATAAACAGAGAACGGACGAGGAGTGAAGGGAGTGAGTGCAATATATGGGGAGTGCTGACAATAGAGTCCAGGTGCAGGTGATGAGTGACGATGAGGAGCTGACGAGGGAAGTGAGTGCAGGTGTGGAGAACAGGAGGATTCTGGGAAATGGAGTCCAGGGAAACAAGGGATCTGTAACAGGGGTATTTTGAGCTGAAACTTCACAGACACGTTCAGGAGACACTTTAGACTTATATTACATCTTTTAAAAACATGATCAAGGGCTCCTTTAATATAGTTGTCTATGGAGGAGTCAGAGAGCTCTTGGATTTCATCAAAAATATAGATAAAAGAAGGTCTTATGGGTTTGGAGTGACATGAAGGTGAGTAATAATAGAATTTTCATTTTTTGGGTGAACTAACCCTTTAATAACAAGAACAACAACAAAAACTACCTCTGTCAGCTGTCTGTAGCTTACTGATATTTGATTTCTTCTGATATCACTTTTTTCCATATCATCCTAAATTCAGATACTGAATCTGACTCAGGATCCATTAGGTTGTCTGTCAGTGGGGTGTGTGTGGCTGCTCTCATCATAACTGCATTCATCATATGGAGGAAGAAGACAACTTCTGCTGGTAAATGTAACATATAGAAAGGCAATACATTTTTTTTATCTGATATTCAAATAGTGTGCTAAAGCAACCGGAAAATATTCAGTTCTTTTGTGAAAAGGATAAATCAATCTCTTTTTTAACCAGATCTAGTCTTAAGTGTAGTTGAGTGATGCTCTGAACTCTATTATTGTACAAGTGTGTAACTGCTTCATTCTCATTTAGGTTCAGTTGCCAAACCATCACAGAGTCATTTCGTCTATATTCCAAGTGAGAAAATGTTAACTTATTTTATTTTTTTTTTACTGCTATAGTGATGGAATAAAATATCTATTGTAGATTGTTTACTTTTCAACACTTATTTCAACAACACAAACAATATTATATTGTTTACATCTCATTTATACTTTAAATGTACTGAGAAACTATTGAACTGAGAAACTTTTTTTTTTTTTTCTGCTTCAGTAAAAGATGCTACATGAAAAATGAGCCCAGATGGACCCAAATTCTGAAGAAATGTGCACACAATATTTGGTCTCACGTGGATGTCAGACTCTCTTATTGGTGTCTCTGATGAGACACTGTGGAAAGTGTACAATACAGGCAAACCTTAAATTATTGTAGCATTTGCTTGGTGGATACCATTTGGGTTATGTTATTATAATGACCATCAAATGATGTAGGGAGCACCCCTTGGCCCAATGATGGAATCCAACAGTGTGGGTGAAGGAATTCTCTGTGTAGGTCTTTTACTTGTGCTTCTAATTTGTAATAATTTCATTTCAATTTAACTCTATAGCTTTGTATTTAATCTGATTCCAATTTCAAATTAAATTCAATATTAAATTAAATATTTGATTATTTTAGGTATCCCATACTTTTAATTATTCGTTCATTAGGGATCCTATGTCACACAGAGTCTCACGCAGGCCGGGTACACGGCTTTCACAATCACAAACTTGCCAGTCTGATCTTAGTGGTGCAAGGTTAACTAATACCTTTAAGTCAGCCGCCAACTGCTTGCTCGTACAAAAAGTGTATTTTTTTTAGTCATTTTCATGCAACTTGCTAGTCAGTGTTAGACAGAAATCAAATGGTCTCAGATGATGTGCCAACTGCTCCATTCATTCGTGAGCCTTGAATTTGACCTATCATGGACATCAGCCTTATGACAATCTACTAGTCACAATTGTAACACAGTTCGTAAATATGGGAAGAAGGAGGCGGGAACCGGCGAACATTCAACGTAACTTTAATGTAAAATAAACAAAGAACAAAATGAAAGTAATGCCGGCAGACCCTCGCGGACATCTGCCGGCCACACAAACATAATAAAACATAAAATAAAGTCCAGGCCTGGTCCTCTCTCGTCCTCCACGGTCGTTGCTCCTCCTTTTATGCTCCCGGAGCTCCTCCGTGAGAGACTCAAGGCCGGTGCGCCTCCCAGGTGATGCTTGTTATCACTTGCGTCACCGGCCTCGCGCCGTTCCCTCACGGCTCTCGCCTGCCCTGGTCGCCACATACCCCCATCGCCCCTCGCAGGTCGGGGGGTACCTCCGAGACTGCGCTCTACTCCCCCCCGGGGCCTGTCTCGGCGGCCGCAGCACCTGGGGGTAAGGACAGACGAGACGAGAGAAAGGAGACGGAAGCAAGGGGAGCGACAGGACGAGAGAGGGGAGAGAGGAAAAAGAGAGAAAAAAAAATTCTTGGTCCGGTTCCCCGACACACTGCCGCTCGGTCCTCAGCCTGCCAAGAGGCTCTTTCTCGCGGTGCCATGCGGTGGCACTGGACGCTCGGTGGACGGCCCGATCCTCGACCGCCTCCTGGCGGCCGGCGATGGCTCCTCCGACTGAGGGCAGCCGGCAGCAAGTCCCCCGTCCCCTGCTCCTCCCCTTCATGGCGGACGGCAGCAGGCTCCGGCCCACGACAGACGGCGGCGACTCCTCCGCTCCCTCCAGGTCCAGGACGGCAGCCACCCCACCTCGTCCCAGGAGCACGGCATCTGGGTCTCCGTCCCACCTTTCACTAGGCTCCAGTACCACCGCCTCGGGCAGCCTCTCGCGGTCTTCACTTCCGCGCTGCCCGAACTCCGCAGCACCGCGATCCCCCTCAGCAGCGAGGGCTCTCCGACAGCATGTCCCTCCTTCCTCCCGGGTTTCGGCACCAATGTAACACAGTTCGTAAATATGAGAAGAAGGAGGCGGGAACCGGCGAACATTCAACAAAAGTTTAATCTCAAAATAAACAAACAAAACGAAAGACCCTCGCGGACGTCTGCCGGCCACACAAACATAATACAACATAAAATAAAGTCCAGGCCTGGTCCTCTCTCGTCCTCCACGGTCGTTGCTCCTCCTTTTATCCTCCCGAAGCTCCTCCGTGAGAGACTCAAGGCCGGTGCGCCTCCCAGGTGATGCTTGTTATCACTTGCGTCACCGGCCTCGCGCCGTTCCCTCACGGCTCTCGCCCGCCCTGGTCGTCACAATGATGTTTTCAAAAGAGTTCTGAATAAATCAAATATAGCATTTTATTTTTAGGTAAAAATGTATTGTGCCAATTACATAGGCTAATTAAACAATGAGAATCCAATTACACACAGTGTGAGTGCAGGAATCACACAGCACTGTACGGTGGTATTCGGTTTACAGAATCCCAATGACTGTTTTTCCACTTTCCCTGAAATACCCAGACCAGAACAAAGTAACTTCCAACTATAAGTTGTTAACAGAAAACCTTTTTGTTTGGACAGGATCCTGAGACTTAAGGGTCACACCTGGCCAGGGATAGGAAAACATTCTCACCAGAGTCTTTGTCAGAGGCACACATTGCCACATGTAAACATAACCCCACTAACTTAAAGATCTTCAAGTCTTTTTTATTGAAAATATGCATTTGTAATACAAGCTTTCCACAAAGATTTGAATAATTGATGTTGATAAGATACACACATGGGAAAACACCAGACAAGCTAAATTTATAGCCTGAAACATAAGGAACACAATACATTCAATATCTTGGAATTCCTGTTGCTTCCTAAAACAAGAAAACAAAAAATTATGTAAAGAGAACAATCAGTCAGTTTGACTTCACCTGGAAAAGCTTATATATGGTTCATTTAGAAATATATTAAAGATATATTACACATATTAAAGTTATATATTATGTTAAAAAAAAATGTATTACATGTTTATCCATAACTATGATGGGAGAGCAGACAGATCAAAAACTAATATCAAAAACAAGAATAGCTTTCTTTAAGGCCTCATTAAGATGTGTCAGCTGATTATAAGAATTATGATAATATTATTTTAAACTATTGCTTGATTTATAAATCATATTTTAAACTACAGGCATTTTAACATTTGATTTAATAAATATTTAAAAAATCTTAAATCATAATAAATGATAAATCTATGTACAAAAAAACAACCTATGTACAATTCTTCACTATAAGACATTATTATCACTTTATAATAACATTTATTAACATTAACAAAAACTGTTACATTATTTAATGTTTCACATGACTAAAACAATGAAACTACATTTACTCTGAATAGCCATTTCTGATCTGACTGTGTGAAGAACCCAGAGGCGTGGCTGCTTGTTGTTCGACTTCACGATAAATTCATCTCACCAATGACCATATTTGGACTTCCTCCTTCAGCTGTAGTCACTGGGCAAAAATCCAATATTTCCAGCCAGCAGCTAAAGTGAAACTAAAAGAAAAAACATCTTGTTTATTCGAATAGGTCTGTGATCATCTCATTATTAATAATCAAACTGATTATTCTTATTCATCTAAACCACAAAAGGACAGCAAGATTGACAAGATCATGATTATTAGGACTCTTACCTGCTGCCCTGTAGGGATGGAAAGGTATTTGACACTTTGTTCAGTGTCTTCTCTTCTGAGATTACCTCCATGAGCAATGACAAACTCCTCATGTCTATAAAAGCTTTCTTGTAAAAAATGCTTGTTACACACAAACAATCTTGACGTGTCGAGAGTTGATGGGGATCCCACCGCCTGCAGCCACAATCTAGCTCTGTCAGCATCACGGGGGAACCAGTGCCAACCTGTCAAATTCTTACACCGAGCCAACAAACACTTGCAACCCATACTGAATTTAGAGCCAGACTGGCATCAACTGCTTAAAAGAAAAGGTCACATGACAGAAAACAAACTGGAACTGTTTACTGACAGGCAGAGTCAGATTAGCATATTTATATCTTGAAAATCAAACTAGCAAAATGATCGATCAGATTTTTTTTTATTATTTAAAAAAAAGAAGAAAAAAAAAGAAATCAAACTATTTAGGAGAAATCACATTAGCCTATAGTATAAAATTATGATTACATGAGAACGACGGCCTGAACAATTTAGATTTAACTTTTTCTTTATACATGTGTTGCGTTAGGCTACATATTTCAGTTTCTTTTTAACACATACAAGTCTATTGCTATAGCTATAGAGAATATTTAATTACTACATTAGTAATTTCTTGCAATGACATCAAAAGTGGATAACTTTGGACAAAAATTTACATTTACACAAAAACTGACCACCCAGTGCAACTATTTCAGACATATTTATTTTTTAGTTTAACTAAAGCCACTGGAAGACAAGACCGCAGCCTTAGCTGAAAAAAGCATAACACCAGCTAATACGGTATGCAGGGAAGGAGACAAGAGGCCGTTTTTTTAAAAGACTTCATACACTGAATAAACTGCTTTTGTGAGGAAATAGCTTATCATTTGATAAATCGACAGCCTGTCCGCTAATCTTCAACATGTTTCACACTAAACAGTACTTTTACTAGATTTTACTATGATAAAAATGTTATTTTAAAAGAGAAGGCAGAGTAGGGAATGTTGCAGGTAGGACTCATTTACGGCATTACCACAAGCAAATGTGTAGTAGCAAATATGTAGTATTTAATAAAAGGTGTTGAGTAATATTAGGTGATAATGTACTGTTAATTGAAAGAAGAAAATAAACAATTTCTTTGGCTTTCAGGTTTGACCAAATATGAATTGTAATGACTATGACTGACATACCTAGCTGATATTATTCATTTTAATGAATAAAGAGAAAATGAATAATTTAATTATAAATATTGCATTGTATTGTGGTTTAATGAAAAAAATGTTCTCTCTATGGCTTTCAGGTTTAAACAAATAATTTAGACTTAAAATGTAATGTTTACTGCTACGTATGCCTAATAATGATATAACACTTTGTAATGATTGAAGGAAAACAAAAAATAAAGATTTGAATAAATAAATGTATTCTTTCTATGGCTTTCAGATTTCAACAATTACATTACAGATCTGTCAGGACCACTAACGTCAAATATGATTGATAATGCATAGAGTTTGTATTGGCGGTATGTTTCTGTTATGGGCAAGATCTCTCTGTGCATCCATGCAGCCTAGCATGGATAAGAGCAGGGAGAGCAGAAATAACCCCCATAGGGTAAACAGAACAGAACCAACATAATGCGGATATCATTAATGTCAATATTTCAACAAACACATATTTCAAGAATTAGTCTGATTCAGGGGAATCTTAAGGGTAAATCCTGACTGATGAGAGGAGGAGCTGGGGATGGAGGAGGGTAATTGCTTCTGAGAGATGCAATAGCTGCTGATAATACTGAGGAGCTTATATATGGATGCTGTGATAGGCGTTGTAGTGAGTCAGCTGGGAGTCAGCTGATGTGAGTTTAACTGACATGACCTGCCAGAACTGATGCCAATACTGGATTTACATTTTTAGTTACTAGTATCACTGTATGCCATTTAAGTTGTTTTTTAATGAACAGATTCAAATCTAATCTAATGTGCACTGTAGTAATGGGTAATCTGCAGCTTTTTTTATGCTCCTTAAAGCACTTTCCACAAACATTACCATCCTACTGGATGTGTACTAGCGATATAACAAATATAGAACATTTATTCGCAACACTGGCCACTGACATCACTGCCATTATACAACAGGCTGAGGTGCTTCACGTGATACAGACATGCATTGATGCCTTCCTACCTTGCAATGCATCCTCCGAAGGCAACATTTTTAAGATTTCTAAATGACAACTTGGGAATGGTATATGAGCCATTGAGTAATCCTCTGCTGCCATCTAGTAGTTGAACACAGTAAAAAGTTGTTCACAGTAAAAACAATATTATACTCATAACGAGATAGCTGCATGCATACCTTTATTTATTTATTTTTGCACATTTTCTTTACTTAATTTTTCTAATTTAGGCTGCTTGACCGACACAGATCATTGATCATTGACATGATGTGCAAATAAGTGGCAAGACCCCAATTGCACATTCCTTTTCGTGCGTGTGGGCCGCCCTGGGTGATTGCCCATGTCGCCCATGCCTAAATCTGCCACTGCAGGAGAGGTTTGAATACCTCAGTGACCCTAGGAGCTTTGTTGTCTGGAGCTTAAGCAAATTTGTGAGACTGTAATTGCTTAAGACTCCTTTAAGAAGTTCAGAATTGGTTCTATCTTTTGGCAAACAATAACTTATTTGTCATGCACTTTGATCTTTAAAACTTTTCAGTTCAGACCTTTTACATTTATTAACAGCTATTTTACACACTGCATGAAAGGTAATATCTGAAAAATCATAATAGAGGCACTATAAACAAGACTGGAAAGACCGGCAAGACCAAAGAGGCTGTAACCCTCAACAATGAGATCATACACAATCTACATGAGCTAAAGTGCAGGGATTCATTTACTGAGAGAATGCAGACTCTTGTGTTTCTATTGTCATATTTGACAGCTGTTAAAAAAGATAAGTCAGTTTATGGCTATTCTTTTTCTTCTGATTATGATCTGCACAGGGGTCCACTGACTGTATTCTTGGGCACTTATCAATTCTCCAATGTCAATTTACAGAAGTGCAAGCCTAAAGGGGCTTTCACACTGGAGGATGTTGTAATTTTGCATAATTTACAATTTATAATAATGAATAATATTAGTAGTCTATGCAGGGTGAATTCAGGGTGATTGGGACACTTTTTGCCATTGAGATAGGAATTGGAAAAAAGTGTCCCAATCAACCTGAATTCACCCTATTTAAATGTAATAGTTGTCTATGTAATTAAAATTAATTTTCAATAAATAAAAATATTGTTGAAAAACACATTATTTGTTGTTTGTCACATGTAGTAGACCATTTTTGTGCCATGGGTAATAGGGGAATCTACCACCGGAAGTATATTTAAGCACAAAATTTCATCGTAACACGTTTATAACACCATCCAGGTTATTTGATTTTTGCTTACCATTGGTTTCAATTGTTCTTACTTTTTAGTAAATTTAGAAAATACATTTAAGACGTTATTGATGAATGTTTTAAAGTATGCATACATTCACAGTAGTCTAAAATTAAGTGGTTCCACAAACCTTGGTCCTGGAGTAACCCCCATCTCTCCAACATTACACATTTTAGGGGTAGTTTAAACGACAGCGTTTTCAAACCAAAACTGAAAAATTTTTGCCATTCATTTATACGGCAACAGCGTTTGGGGGCCTGAAAATGCAAACCTTTTTGAAAATAGGATTCAAAGTGGACGTTTTTGAAAACGTCTCAATGTAAAGTAATGTGCATGTCTATTATGTGTTCAGTCTATAGGTGCGTAGTGATTCTTTACAAAGTGACATTGCCAACTACTGGCCTGGCATGCTGCATAATACAGAGTTTTTTGTGTTTTTGGCAGATCCATGTGAATGGGGATCGTTTTGACAACGTTGTTATTGTTACGCATAAAAAGGCAAAGGAAAAAAACTTTTCAATTTAGTACACTGTTGTTGTGTAAATGTACCCTCAGATAATCCCCTAATCAAGTACCCCTGATTCAACGTATCATCTCACTAATAAAGACTTCAAGACTTTAGATGGAGGTGTTAGATTAGAAAGACATCAAAAATGTGCAGTGCTGGGGGTACTCCAGGTCCAACTAATGTTGTAACTGATGCAGAAAACAGCTTCATCCTATAGACCTTATCCAGAGCAGCACCATGACAGGTATGAAAGTGAGGTTGAGAGGGAAAAATTTCAGACGGGGCTTAGATTAAGCTAGAATTAGGCCTTAAACCGAGCTAACAAACACTTGCAACCCATACTGAATTCAGAGCCAGACTGGCATCAGCTGCTTAAAAAGAAAAGGTCACATGACAGAAAACAAACTGGAACTGTTCACTGACAGGCAGAGTCAGATTAGCATATTTAATTGGGCTTCAGTTAAAGCATTTAAGTAGCGGTTATGGACTTGTCTTAGAAAAAAAAAACATTACTTATGTGAATGCTGAGGCAAAACAATGACATAGTTTATATTATATGTCAGATGTCAGTGCAAGTTGCTTTCAATTAAACAGCTCAAGCATACATTTTAGCCTGAGACTAGGCTTAAGCCTTGTCTGTGAAACTGGGGTAATGTGTGGTTTTTTTTTTAATGGCATCTGCTTTAAAAAGCTGTATAATGCAACTAGAACATTTATAATTTTCCATAGCTCATGCTGTCTGGAGTTTTTTTGTCTACTGAAATTTCTTGGAAAGATAATTTTGTAGTATTTTGTCAACAGAACAATCCAAAAACACATTAAATAACAGCACAACCCTCTGAAGAGATGCATGTCTTCAAGGTCTTCATGGGTTCACTTGGATCCGAAAACCTGAGGGTTGACCCGAGACCCTAGCAAGTTCAGGTCCAAAACTTTGACGAGTGCCTCGGAGACGGGTCGGGTTCGGTATTAGTGGCCTGGGGAATTGTAAAATAAATGGGCATTCGTGTTGTGTATTTTTAAGAAATAAGCAGTTAGCAGGACACTGGGATTTTTCCTGACTGACTGCAGGCTGTGCACACATCAATGCCGTTTATGTTCGGATATAGTTGGGTTCGAAAATCATCAGGTCGGGTCCAATTTTGGTCTAATTTTGTCGGATCTGTCTCGGATCGAGTTTTTCTTTAATAAAAATATTTTATGCATGTCAGATTCAGGTAAGAAGTGATTCTGGTCAGGTACAGATTTTAGGACCTGAGAAGACCTATGTCCATAACTCGCAGCCTTGCATTCATTCCCATTAAAAATCAAAGATGGTACTGCTGTGACTAAGGTCTATACAGAAGTCTTGTTTGTTGAACCACCTGACATATATTTTTACTCTCTGGAAGCAGGGCTAAATGAAGAAACACTGTTACTGCATCCCTGACAAGATACCAAAAACAGACATTGACAGTAACATTAATACCAGAAAAGTTGTGAGATTCAAGAAAACTATTTGTAAAAAATGATTGGGAAAGGGATTGTGAATCCACTCCTTCGGTGCAAACACCTGGACTTTGCAAATAAGATATATAAAATTTTATTTTAAAGTATAAAACTTATGGTATATTTATATACATATGTATATGGGAAAGAGTAGACTACAGTTTATTTGGGCGCTGCAGAATCGCACTCCACCATTTGCCACTTGAAGAGCACTTGTGAGATCTCCAAACGGGCATGGGCTTTGTTCCTAGTCGTCATTTTGGACAGTGTCCTCCCCACCATCTTCCCAAAACACATATCTTCATCGTCGATCATTCTCTCTTCATCATAATTGTTTATGCGGGCCACAACTGTTTCTTGCACCGGTGTGAACTGTTCCTTCTTCAGATTCTGCTCCATGTCATTGTCAGACAGGTCCGATGCCATGCACTCCAGCTTCAGTGGGACGATAGTGTCAGAACTATAACTGAACTCGGTCTAAATTAATAACAACAATAAAGAAGGTCAGAAATGCACAGTAATGTCAGCATAACATCACTAAAACATTACACATTTGCTTACCAGTTTTTCACCGTTGGAGTCTGTCTCTCTGTGTTTGATGAACTTCGAGAGCCAGTCGAGCAGAACCACAATCGGGGGTGTTTTTTTACCCCCAGCATCGTCACTCCTCTTCATCATCCTTGCAGCTTTTACATATCTGTCCCGAAGATATTTCCACCTCTGTCGACAGAATAGTTCGTCTTTTCCTAGCGCCTGGGAAATCTCTCGCCATGAGTTACAGCCCATAAACGCATCTTTATAGTCTTTTAGGCTGGAGTCATACAAATGCGGGTACTTTTTAACCTCATCGACCAATCTCTCATCCAAGTATCTAAACTCGTTCTGAAATAGTAATAACACATGAGGTCAGACATGCACGTTACGTTCAGCTTAGTTAAAACTCAGCACATTGCTTAACTTACCAATTTTTCACCGTTGCAATGTTTGATGAATTTCGAGAGCCAGTCGAGCAGAACCACAATCCGTGGTATTGGTCTTTTTTCCCCCGTTTCGCCCTTTATCATCTTCGCAGCTTTGACATATCTGTCCCGAAGATATTTCCACCTCTGTCGACAGAATGTTTCGTCCTTTCCTAGCGCCTGGGCAATCTCTCTCCACGAGTTACTACCCATAAACGCATCTTTATAGTCTTTTAAGCTGGAGTCGTACAAATGAGGGTACTTTCTAACTTCCTCGCACAACAGCTCATCCAAGTAACCATTCATTGTTGTAACTTGCTTGCCCGCGTTTATCTCTTCTGTTTATTCATTTTTTCTTCGACTACCTGTGAATCAACTATTCTGGGGCACTGTTGCCACCTTGTGGACAAACTAATATAGTGCAAAACAATGAATTGTGCATGTGCGCCCAGGGTCCGTATTCACTATGAATTTTATCTCAGTCAGTACTAGTCGTCCAAAACGTTCTTAGCTAGGAGTTTTAACTAAAAACCTATTCACAATTCTCTAAAAACAAAATGTTGACACCCATTCACCCAAAAATGAAAATTTTGTCATCATTTTGTCACCCTCAAGTTGTTCCAAACCTGTATGAATTCTCTTCTGCTGAAAACAAAAGAAGATATTCGGAAGAATATGGGCAACCAAACAGTTGATGGACCTCATTGACTTTGGTAACCCATATTAAAGCCCAGCTAACTCTGAATGAACATTCTATTCTATTACTGGAAGAACCTTTGATCATAACTTTAAAGGTGCCCTAGATTGTTTTTTTTTTTTTAACTGCCTATTTTGGGGCTTCATTAACTATGCACTGATTTTTTCAGCACGGCCCCTTTAAGAGATGCGCTTCCTCTGCCACACGAGCTCTCGACTATATTACAGTGCATTTACAAAGTTCACACAGCTAATATAACCCTCAAATGGATCTTTACAAGATGTTCGTCATGCATGCTGTATGCATGCTTCGAATTATGTGAGTAAGTATTTATTTAGATGGTTACATTTGATTCTGTATGAGCTTGAGGCTATGCTCTGTGGCTAACGTCTAATTCTACACTGTTGGAGAGATTTATAAAGAATGAAGTTGTGTTTATGAATTATACAGACTGACTGCACGTGTTTAAAAATGAAAATAGCAACGACTCTCGTCTCCGTGAATACAGTAAGAAACGATGGTAACTTTAACCACATTTAACAGTGTATTAGCAACATGCTAATGAAACATTTAGAAAGACAATTTACAAATATCACTAAAAATATCATGATATCATGTCAGTTATTATTGCTCCATCTGCCATTTTTCGCTGTTGTTGTTTGCTTACCTTGTCTGTGCACAGATCCAGACGTTAATACTGCTTTTCCTTGTCTAATGCGTCGAATGGGCTGGCATTATGCAAATATTGGGGTCATACATATTAATGATCCCGACTGTTACGTAACAGTTGGTGTTATGTTGAGATCCACGTGTTTTCCGGAAGTCTTTTAAACAAATGAGATTTACATAAGAAGGAGGAAACAATGGGGTTTGAAACTCACTGTATGCCTTTTCCATGTACTGAACTCTTGTTATTCAACTATGCCGAGGTAAATTCAAATTCTGATTCTAGGGCACCTTTAAGAGAAACTTGCCAGAATGTTAGTCAAAGTTCTGAAAACGTTTGCTGCTGGGTACTTATATACAGAGATTCACATAACTGACATGCAAAACATTTATGATTTAGGTTTGTTCTCATTACACATAATAACAGTGGAGAGAAAAGAGCAGTTAAGGGAAAAGCATCTGATCATAGTGACTGTCATGTTTGTGGCTGTAGTAAATCGCAAGAAGAAGGATATAACAAAGACCCGTCTTTTATTCAATAATAATAAAAAAAAATAAACACAAGAAAATAACAATCACATAAAGACAACGAAACAATAAACAGAGGAAGCTGAGAACTTTAATTTATAGATATAACAAGGTAACTCAATAAACAACAGGTGAACATACTCAGTAACTAAGGGAACTAAGTAGCAAACAGAAACCAAAACACAAGGAAAACTAAACAGACAACATAATCCTCCGGACAGTGATGTGGTTTGCAGAAGCTCCGCAATTCGGCAGTCCAATTATGTCATATTTAATTATATAGGTTGCTTAAAATCAAGCAGCTTTACAGAATTAAACATGAAAAAACAGTGTCAGTGTCTCTTTCAATTACAACTTCAATTTCTACTATAAAGCAGCTCTACAGTGTTCATGTTTTTACTCGCAGACATCTGATGTTGATGGACTGAACAGAATAAATCAATCGGAAAAAACTTCCACCTCAAAGGTGGAGCCACAGAGCACATCTAGCTGTTATGTAATAAACAGTGTGAACTTTTCAGGAAAATTTGCTTTTGGCAAGCTGTTTCAAACTTCAAACGAACTTTGTTTTGGCCTGTTTTTTTTTTGTTTTGTTTTGTTTTTCAAAATAACATCAAACCAGTTAATTCTTTGATTTCACTTTAAGTATCTCAGGGCCTTTAGAGTTCAAATGCTTTGCATACAAGTCCTAAAATTAGAAGCAACACGCCACAAATTTTTAAAAGTTGCACCTAAATTTCCAGATTAGGAGCAAGCATTAAGATGTATATGATACCAGGGCCCGTATGTATAAAACTTCTCAGAAATGCTCTTAAGAATAGTATTAAACATTGACTTAAATGTCAAAAAATTAAGAATTAAAGCTAAAAGCAACTTTCAGCAAAGTCTATGACTAATTTTTAGACTTGAAAAGAGCTGCATCGCTGCTTTCCGCCATTTTCGAATAGCCTATGAAGAATCCTCTCCTGTGGCCTCACGGGAAGGCACAGCGTCCATCCATCGTATGTTTACTACAGAATTCGGGCGGAAGCAGTATCTCATCCGGGTAATTCTCGCCTACTGTTTTTCGAATACTATGAATTCGGACATAATACTCGCCTTGCATGCTGTTTTTTACATACTATATAGTAGGGAAATGTGCGATTTCAGATGCAGCGACTATGCTGCGGAAGAAGACCTTTATGAATCACACTTATTCTTAAGTCTAGGAATAAGAGTAAAATGACATAATTCTTAGAATTTTGACACACTTAAGACTAAAATTTTACTCTGAGAGGCTTTATACATATGGGCCCAGGTTATGTGACATACCTGGGTAAGTTTATTGATAAGGATAAAGGATAACCTCAACGTTAGGTTCAAGGTATGCAAGTAGCTATTTCTGATGGTGCACATTAACTCTGGGTTACCAACAGAAGGTTGATTGAACTAACTCTTCACGTATGTTTTGGAGCCGACATACCCCGAGTAAACAAGGTTTAGGTTCAACTGAGAGTTCAGGGTATGTGACGGTGAGTTAGCCTTGCTTTCTGGAATACCCCAAGTTGTTCCTATGTTTTTGTAATTCAGAATAAATTTTTAATACAATTGTAACAAAAATTATCTGTGAAAACAGATAAATGCATATTTCACACACATATTGTGCATACCTCAGTGAATGAGACATGGTTAGTATTGTTCTTAAACAATATTAAGATTTCGGGCCACAGGCATTTTTATGTTGCATACTATATACATTCATTACCTATAACAATCCTTTGTCATTTTAATCAACCAATTTGGTGGTTATCATCACACAGCATAACCCAGTGGTTCTCAAAGTGTGGGGCGCACATGCACTTGGTGTTCAAGTGATTTTTTTAAAGGTTTAAAGGCAGGCACAACCAAAAAAGCATCCACCAAAAACCCAATAGCATCCAACAAGAAAATGCTATAAGATTTTGTTGTTGTCTTGACTTTAATATTGACCCATAGACACACTTGTCATGTTTTATCATGTGTGGAAGCTGAAATGAAGAAAAAAGGTAGCCATTTACAGAAATTTTCAAAATTACCATAAAATATATATGTTGCTCTATTGATATTATTTTATTTAAAAAAAAGTGCAGCATACTCACATGGAGTAGGGGAGTAATCAATCTGTGATGCTGCAGATCCCCGTTCTGAATAAGAGTGACACAGTTAAATGATGAACAGAGAGTAACACTACAGAAGCATAAAACTGCATAGGTGGACTTTAAAAGAGTGTCTCAAAAGGAACTGATGTTTGGTTTCTTTTTCTAATTTAGCATCAGGTATAATGAACTGGAATGTACAGAACATTTACCAGCAGCTTGTCTCTTCTTCCTCCATATGATGAGAGCAGTTATGATGAGAACAGCCACACACATCAACACCAGCACACTGATAACTACAGACAGACTGAAGGATCCTGGGTCAAATTCAGCCACATCTAAAATTACAAAAAAAAAGGGTTACACAAAAAAGAAAACAGTAAGCTTCAGAGAGATTTAAGAGATATTAAGCCTGTTGTGGCATTTTGTTTAATTAATTGTTAGTTTTTCTTTACCAAACATAATGTCCAGTTTGTTGTCCAGATTGAGGTGTTTCATTGTACAGTTGTATTTGTGTCTTTCACGTTGTTCTTCTGCGCTGATCACCAAACTCTTCCTCATCTGGTAAGTTACATCTCCATTGGGCAGAATCTCTCCTCCTGTGATCTGATCATCATCCACAGGCTGATCATCTCTGAACAGAGTCAGGTTAATGTGACGGGGGTAAAAACCAGTGGCCAGACAGCTGATCTGAAGCTCTTGAGAGTCTGTGAGTGTCTTCTTCATGAGTCTGACTCTGGGTTTCACTACAGTGAAGGATGAGATCTGTTATTAACTTTCCCATGTTTCATAAAACATTCAGAGGCACATGTATTTTCTGTCAGTACTGCTGTCTGGGTCATATTTGCTGATTATGCTTCTTTTTATTTAGTCAAGTTAATCAGCTTGATTCTCTCACCTTTTCTCAGCACATTGTTCTTTTCCATATTCAGGTACCTTCGTAAAACTTTAATGCAAATAGGATGATAAACATTTTCATACATAAACTTTATACGAAGCCATTTTTGTTGGTCCCACGGCCTCCATGTCATTTTTGTTGCTGTACTGTTGTTTTCCATGTCAAAGGTGAACTCCTCTATAGTTTGTCCATCTAAAGCGTCCAATCTCTGAAGTGGACCTGGTTTGTCATAGTTCAACAATTCACATCCAACAAGTCTCTGATGAACATATACTCCTTTAAAGGAATGGGAAAAAAAAAATAAAAATAAAAAATTATGATTACTGTGTCTAGCATATGAAGGCTCTCTTACTTCCACATCAAAATTGTATATGCTTCTTGCATAAACACATACAAATTATATTTGTTATTACATTTTTGTATTGTAATTATTGTGGCTCGTACTCACCATATGTGCGATTTTGGATCTCCTTAAGATAAATTTCTCTTTCTTTAAAGATGTTATACATATCACGAAATACAGTATCAGCGTCACTTTGCTCTTCATCATAATATTTTGAATCACTGTTAGTGCGATAGACAGCTTTCCATGTGACAGAGTCATATCCTATTTGCAGATCATCCAACATCAGCACAACACTGAACTCAGGAAATGGTGTCTGTCCAGCAATATACGTTACAAATGCCTTCAATGAGTGAGAACCTGTGGATACAAAAAAAACATGCAGTATACAAGCTGATAATCACCAGAATTGAAATTTCAGTGATGTAAGGTCTAGTGTTGTACTCGAGACGGATCTTAAGACCATTTTTTGAAGTTCTTGGTTTTGTCTTGGTTTTGGTCTCAGACTAAAAGAACTCAGGATTTTATTTCAAGATCGGTCAAGACCACAAGACCGGGGATATCACTAAAATGCCGTTGCATTGTCTGATTTCTATGTTAACATCATTCATTTGATTGGATGTAAAACGTCCTGCTTCAAATGCAATCAATAACTTATGTCTAATTTCATTTATTTTGTTACTGGTGTGCCGGGTCAGAAATCAAAAAGGGATTGTGTCAAAAAATGTCATCAAAATTAATATAAATGCCCACAAAATTCAAGATGGCAAAAAAAAAGTACTTGTATAAAATCTTGATATTTACATTATAACATATGATATAATTAAGCATTATTACAAGAAAGAGGGCTGTTTTCACAAATATGAGCACAATTGCAAATGCGATACTAATTTTTACAAATGTTCAAAAAACAAAATTTTATTTTTAAAACATTAATCTCAACATTATTTATGCATTTGTAATTGTACCAATTCAGATGCAACGTCTGTTCCAACCCTGCAGTTAAAAGATGCATTTTGTTGTTGGTGATTTCAACTGATTGGTAACAGCTCTAGATAGTGTCTTATTATTGTAATTATTGATTAAAAATAAAACAGTTCTTAAGCAGTAAGTGTGGATCTTTCAGATGAATTTGAAGAGTGCTAGTCTGGTCTTGGTCTTGTCTTAGTCTCAACCCCTCAAAGACTTGGTCTCGAAACACACTGGTCTTGGTCTCGACTTAGTCTCGGTTTAGGTGGTCTAGACTACATACTAGTGAGGTCATATCCTGAGTGTGAAATTTTGTAAGAACCAAAACCAAAGGACATCAAGACCTGGGCGTTCCTGACCTGCGTTCAGCCCCGACAAAACGTTGCAAAACGTTTTTTAAATGGAAACGTCGGTGCGTTGAACACCCCGTTCTGATGACGCAAGTGCTGAC
The DNA here is from genome assembly GCF_024489055.1 of Chanodichthys erythropterus. Lineage (NCBI taxonomy): Eukaryota > Metazoa > Chordata > Actinopteri > Cypriniformes > Xenocyprididae > Chanodichthys > Chanodichthys erythropterus. The sequence continues at coordinate 23,787,413 of NC_090229.1, forward strand.
ACTATGGCAGCTGAGAAGGCCATTCTTTGTGTTCTTTCTAAAGAATTTTCGGAGCCTGATGAAATCGGTATAAATACAAGTTTAATACTGCAAAATACGCTCGATGTTACAGTCACTGCCCTGCTGTCCAATTCTAATTATTGTGATAAAACATTTGCCTTTGTTTATGGAAGTTTATGAAAGTATCACTCCACAATACAATAGCAAAATAGCATAGTATTTTTATGTTACATTAATCAGTGTCTAGCACACATTCGGATATGGACCAGAAGACATTGCAAATAAATTATATTTAGACAGACTTAAAGAAGTTCCAGATCTATACTTGTGCTCTTATTGTGCAAGTTATTTTGCCATTAATGTAAATACACATGTGCAAACAATATACTTGCTCTTATGAATTTATTTAGTTGTTAATTACATTTATGAGCTGTCTCTTTAATATTGCATGGTTTATATGTATGTTGATGCTGATTGGGTTGACATTTTTGACACACCCACCAAACAAGAGAAAACGTATCTCAAACCTGTTGCACACCGTTTCCAGGAAACATGTTGTTCAACCCGGAAACCGTAGCAAAACGTTGCACACCGGTTTGAGCTTGAACGTGCCCCTGATTTTGAGGGAGGACCTGATTTGTCATCACAGTGCTTCAAGGCAAACACACATCTTGTGTTCACCAGTTCAACATACTCATCTGCACAAACACGCAGAGCCAAAAGCAAAATCAAAATAATTAATGTTCTTCTGAATGATGCATGCAGTTTTTTTTAACCACTAGAAGGCAGGAAAATGTACATTGTGTCAAAAACAAAAACCTGTTCCAAAAAATCTTTCAATGTTGATTATAATAAAAAGTCACGAAGTCACACTGAGTTCCTGATAGCAGGAAAATCAGTCTATTCCCTTTCATATTCTGTTCTGCTGTGGCTGTGTCTCTATCTCCCATTTTTGTCTCTGTCTCTTGTTTTTAATTTTTGCTTTATTTTTGACTGGCCACATTGTAGTCCTGGTAGAACAGATATAAGCACAGCACTGAACGTAAACTGTTACTCTACAAAAATATACCAAAGGACCCTACAAACACTCACATACATAACACACACAAACACTTTTTAAAGCCAAGTAGAATTAAATGATCACGTCATTGGGCTCTATGATTATATTTTTAAGGAGCACTTGAACATACTGTTGTGAACAACAGTCAAGATGGCGACAGGGCCCCTCTCTAACTGCTGGTGTGTAAGAAGATGTGCCACACCGTGATTGGATCTTTGGTGAATGAACATTAATAAGTGTTCAGCAACATCAGATAAGATGTTTGGACAACTACAAGACACCTCTTCCAGAACAGGAAGGGGGACCTTCTGCACCCACCAAAACCAAGGAGAGGACTTCTCATTGGACGACACATTGACTCTAACCACCAAACTCATTCCTAAGGTTTAGACGAGGACTGCCATAAAAATTCCTTCAGGACCTCCTGGTTGGAGAAAGGCCACAGAGATCTATCTAAATTCATTCATACCTATGTTTGGAAGCCTTAATTTGATCTAAACTGCATCACATCCACTCCATCTTCATGCAAAGCACAGTTTATGTTAATGGTTACTGACTGCTAAACCAACAGGTCATGGGACAGACCTGTTAACAGATAAACAAATGCATGGACGATGATTTAACCATTTCATATCGTGTTTGGTGTCTATCGGCTCCCTACGATGCCTTTAATAATTTGAAAGAGGTTTGGTAAAGAAATAATGCATGGGTAAAAGGTTAAAGACACTATTTTAACACTGTACTTTATGCTATGCAAATGAGTTCCACACTAGGGTGGGCGACACCGGGGCTGCTTCAGATAACAGTAGCCAATCACACTCCAGGATCGGCAAGGCACCACATTTCAATCTCCTCCTCATCAGAAAGGGATAAATATGTCCCCCAGGTAGACACACCCTTGTTCTGCGTTTCTAGCTCGACGGAGAAGGAGACATTAACAGACACTCCACGTCCTGAGTTTCTGACCTGACGAGGAAAGAGACTACAAGACGGTTTTCGCGAGCAAAACCTTTTACATTGCTTCCACCTGCAAAAAGGGCCCCAGCATTGAGGGACTTCATCTGACCCCTACGGCTTCTACAGCAGCGTAGCCCAGTCCGCAAAGGACCTCTGCATCGGCAGACATTGCCTGTGTCACACGGCTCCTCAGCGACGCAGCCAACCTGCAAGGGAACCTGTGAAGATTCATCTGACCCAGCTGCCCAGTCCATCCTAAGCGCACACCGGACGCGCACATTATATACGCGCGAGCTCAATTTTGACTCGACTACTGATAGAAGAGCTGCACAATGGGAGTGTTTTACGTCAACAGGGAAACGTTACATATGCTTTAATATTTCGCACTGAGGTTAGTGTACATGGAAAATGGCACAACAGAGCAAAAAGAAAGAAAAGGCTACGTTTATTATACATTTGTAGACTTTATTCAAGCTGTTAAAGTGTAAAACTAATGTATCTTGCAGCACAGGGTGAAGTCAGTATGTACATTAACAACGATTTGAGAGAAATATAATATACATTTAATGCAAAACAATGTACATGGCACTCTGTGGCGCGGCAGGATTTTGAGTCGTAGCTGGGCACCGCGGACGAATGTCGCCGCCGGTGTGTACACTCATAGAAAACAACGCGTTCGAATTTTAAAAACGTGGTGCGGTGCTGAGCTTCGTGTCAGGTGTGCGATGCTGTTGCTTAGTAACGGTGGAAATCCATTTTGTCCGGTAATGCAGCGAGATGGAAACAGGAGGTGCGTCCCAATTCGCGTACTTATGCACTATTCTATGACGTTTTTAAGTATAAATAGTGCGAGTAGTGCGTTCACACTGAAAATTCCAAAAAGAAAAAGTGCACTTTAAATACCCGGATGATGCACTAAATTAACGGAAAAAACGAAGTGTGGAATGTTGGACACTTCGTGCACTCAACTGTCGCAGCTTTAATTAAGTAGTGGAGGGGAAGGGAGGATCGGACTCTGTTGTTAAATGACAAAATAACCTTATACAATTCACGCACTACATGGATGAGTGCATAGTGCACAAATACATAGTGTATAAGTGCATAGTGTATAGTGCGTCATTTGGGACGCAACTAGGGACTCACCGACTGATTCTAATGGCGGGATTGAAATGGTCCAGTCGTGGCAGCATTGAGATTCTTCCTCTGTTGGCAATGGTTGGCATTTGCCACATGTGCACCACCACGTCTGCCCGATGCTGGAGAGGTGTGTGTCGCCACAGCAGTCTCTTCCACCTGCTTAATTTCTTCCTCTTTGTATTCCGGTTCAAAAAGGTAGGTAGAATTGTGCCGATATTCGGTAATGCGATAAATCGCGATAATGAATATGCACAATATTGTAATCGTTGGCACTTCAGAATACCGTAAATAATAATTTATTACCAATTATTAATTTTTTTATAAGGCAATTAAGAATACTTTACCCATCAATCGTATAAAATGCACAACACCGCTGTATTCTGCGTCAAAAGGACATGCGCTCAGATGTAAACAATCCCAACGTGCACGAGAAGCACATGGAACGAGTGAAGGAGACGAGCTGAATGAAAGTGCGCGATCACTCTCTGACAGCAGAGGGCGCTGATGGAACAGCAGCATGCAGCGGTTACCACGGAAACCCCATAAACAAAGCAACTGCGCTGGTGAAGTTTTTAAAATGCTTCAAACAGCCATTCATTTTTTTGTAATCTCAGTGTTGTTCATCACAGCACCAAATACTGAATACTTAAAAAAAGACTTAAAAGGATATTATTTTCAAACCTAAACATTTTTATATTTTAATCTGGACTACAACATGCCCTAATGATTAGAAATGTTCTGATTATTTGTTATTGTTCAGTAAAACATACAGCTTCATTAGTTAACATGTTAATTCATTATCACTAAACTGACAATAAAAATACTTATAAAGTATTAATTATTATTAATTAATGCTAATTTCTTAGTTACCGTTTAATAGCATTACTAAAATCAAAATAACTTATTTAATGGACCTGAGATAAAACTAACAATGATCAGTTGTGTTTCTAAACTAACATTAACAAAAAATAACACTTTTTGTAACAAATGTAGCTATTGCTCAATCTTAGTTAATGCATTAAATAGAGTAAAGTGTTATCTGTTGTTCTTTATAGCCTAATTCTTTTGCATTTTTTTGTAAACGGCGTTTGACTTAGTATTTGCACGTTCAAGTTATAAACACTGACTTGGTACTTCCGCCTATGTCAAGCGTGACCTTTTCAACGTAATTGCGTATTACGTGACGTCACGAATGCGCATCCGAGAACAGAGCAAGGCGAGCATTTGTGCTTATAAAACTTATAAAACATTTTATTTATTTATTTTTTAAATGACCGATTGTTTCGCTAGATAAGACCCTTATTCATCGTCTGGTATCGTGTAAAGCCCTTTAAAGCTGCATTGAAACTGTCATTTGGACCTTGAACCGTCTGGTGCCCATTGAAGCCCATTGTAAGGAAAAAAATCCTGGAATGTTTTCATCAAAAACCTTAATTTCTTTACGACTGAAGAAAGAAGAACATGGACATCTTGGATGACATGGGGGTGAGTAAATGATCAGCAAATGTTTATTTAAAAGTGAACTAATCCTTTAACCAATTCTACGATTCTATGATATTAGACTGCGTAGCATAAAAGATAATGAATTTCAAACCTGAACCAAACATATTTTTATTCAAAGATCAACAGTCTGTCATTAGTCTTTAGTCTGCCACAAAAAAACAACATTAAAATCATGAACTCAAATGTCATTGTGAAAAGAAAAACAACAATGACTGTTGTAAGTAACAGTGCATAAATCAGACCTTCTGTATAGCCTAACGCTAATAAGCTTAAACGAAAATAACGAAATAATTGTGTAGTGAAGTATTTTTTTGTACACAGTGCTGCGAACAATCAATCACTCAGTGTACGCGTTCATCACTGTCCTCCTCGCGGCTGCAGCAACTTGCGCTCTCTTCATCAAGGCTTAAAACAAAAAGGACATGCATATCTAAATTCGCGCCTAGACGCCTACGGTATTTTTTTAGAACTTAGAAAAAAGATGCTGCAGCCAATGAGCAGCCGGCGGGGGCTGGTTGCAGGACGACTCAACCTCCGCAGACAGTTTTTAATGTTTATCAGACAATAACTTCTCAAGATTTTGCTTTAGTATAATTTTCGGGACAATTAGGGCCAGATTCGGGATTCGGGACAACAGTTTAGATTTCGGGACTGTCCCGAATTTTTCGGGACGTCTGGTCACCCTACATAAGAATAAGAATAATGACAGTTTTCATTTTTGGGTGAGCTACTCCTTTAAATGAAACAGGGAAGATTTTTTTTCTGCCATACCTGAATGAAGGGGTTGAGTCGAGATATCCTATATGTGTAAGAAATTAAATGTCACATTAAAAAGTCATGCATCGCTGAAAAATCAGATTATATTGGTACTACTATAATTAGCAGCATTAGATTAGATTAGATACTAGACTACAATTATATAGAGTCCTTTACACGCTGAGTTGCTCCATATGCTATTGTCAATCATCACAGCCCTGACAGAACTATATGCTGCTTTCAATCGATCAGATGAAGGTATTCGTCAGTCGTTTTCAAATTAGCTGTAACAGATTTTATTACTTTGAATCGTATTTGCTCGGCTATTTCATAAATAGCGCCAAGTCTCAAGTTCTCATGAGTTTCACTTTCATAGAGCTAAAGCATATATCGATCTGACTTTTTTTGTCGTAACTTTCGGCTTACTGTATGTAACGTAAACCTTTGAAATTACACATCTGATTGTGCATTAGATGATCTAAAGGAAAATAACGTCCTCTTACCTGCTTTGGCGAGTACAAAGCATGTCAACAAATACACAAAAAACAGCATTCTCATCAGTTATTGTCTCAGCATAACTTTCTCCACACTCATGCAGATCTCATTCAAAGTTATAGGCCCGATTTTTTTCTCCGCATCTGATATTAAAGTATGATAAAACCGGTTCTGCTTGTTTAGGCGTGAATTCACTCCGCATATTATTATTATCACCTCTCAAATCTGAAGCCTATTTTTTTCATTCTCACATATAGCCTAATCTGCAATGCAATGCAAAAAAAAAAACAACAACTAAAAAACAAACAAAAACAAAATCAGTCTCATTTAAACTTCGCAGAGTTGTGGATCAGTTAGTTTTTAATGAAATTCACAGAGAAGGCCCGTTTAGATTATGTTTAATTAATGTTATCCAGCAGTACCATCTAGTGGTCAACAAACAACTTAACCTATACAGTCAAACTTCCTTATAGCCTACTTTGTTCTTTCTTGCAGCACTGCTCAGGACTTCCCTTAGAGACTATTATGTCACTGGATGACTACACAACCAATTGGATGATGTAAAAAAAAAAAAAAAAAAAAAAAAAAAACTTAAAGAGAAGGTTGTGCTGTTTCACATGAAAAGCCACTGACATACTATTTGAGTGGCATATTCTGCTACATCCTCTTACTGTTCACTGACTTACTGAAATGGAAGGATTCTTGAGAATTATAGTCATCTGTGTCTGTGTTGTTTACATTAACACCCAAAGTAAGTATAAAATCATTATTGCTTCATCATAAATTACCTTTGCTCCTCAACAAATCTTATAACATGAAAAAAGGAGTAAAACCCATATGCTCTTTGTTTTGTACCACCTGTTTAATATCTTTATCCTTAATATCTTTATCTTATCTTTGCACATATTGAGGTGCTATAAATAAAAATGTGTGCATTTTTGTTATGTTGTTGTTGTTATTACGTTAATGCTATATGCAGCAAGTATGTGAGTGAGTGATTATATATAACTTGATATTTTCACACAGAATATACAGTAGGCTACAGGTATTGTAGTGGGACCTGTGTGTTTTTATATAGGCCTACTATATATAGCTGATAAATACTTCTCCAAAAATGAATATACACCTGTAATAGCTGCAAAGGTATATCTCTTTAAGGGATTGTAACTTGTCTCAATATAATTATATCTCTGTCTACATTTACATATGAATATGATTATATTCCCAATAATAATAATAATAATAATAATAATATGGCTTAATATTTTAGGTTATCATGAATTTGGGGTGATTGAAGCATGTGGTGACTCAGATCAAGAAGATTTCATTGTCAAATTTGATGATGATCAGGTGGCACATGTGGACTTTGACGAGCAAAAAGGAATCATGACATTACCTGACTTTTTTGCTGGAAAAATTGAGCTTCCGCCACTGTATGAGGACGCAAAAAAGGCTGTATCTGTTTGCAGAAATTTTGCAGGTGTGCTTAAAGAGGCATATGCCAATTCATCTGTACCACTTGGTAAGACATAAAACAGGCATAAACAACAACAATAAAACATTTTTTATTGAAATGCTTGAAATGTCATATTATGATTGGTGGTGTCTGTCTCCTCAGAATCCCCTTGGAGCTCAATATATCCCAAAAGTGATGCACAGTTGAATGTCAAGAATACCCTGATCTGTCATGTGACTGGATTTTTCCCTCCACCCGTCAGAGTCTCTTGGACCAAGAACAATGTGAATGTGACAGATGAATCAACAGTCAGCAGATATTATTTCAACAAAGATGGGACTCTGAATGTATTTTCTCGGCTGAGTTTCATTCCAGAGGAAGGAGACATTTACAGCTGTTCTGTGGAGCACAAAGCACTTCAGCAACCTCAAACCAGAACATGGGGTGGGTATTTATTATTCACATCTAATTCCTTTTAGAAACACATGATGAATTTCACAAACAGTTTTGTGTCTGTGCAGATGTAGAGATAAAGGAGCCCAGCATCGGTCCATCAGTGTTCTGTGGAGTTGGTCTGGCTCTTGGGCTGCTGGGTTTGGCCACTGGAGTCTTTTTCATTGCCAAAAGAAACTGAATGATATTGATACAATAACACTGACACCTGTAGATGTTCTTTTTGTTTTGGTTCTCTTGTGAAGTTGCATATGTGCTAAAGGTACATTTTAGAATTTATTTTAATGTTAATTAACCATAAATGCCCGTTGCACCGATTTTTCAAGTGAGATGCTTTGGTTTTGTTTTCAGGGCTCTATATTGTATACACAGCTGAGGAGGTTATACAATAGTATAAAAGTCTTCATAAGACATGATATAATATTCTACTGTTGCATTTATTGTGGTGGTTTTTAAAGTCTATAAGTAGTAGCTGCATCATGGATCATGAGAAACTACTCTTACTTTGTAATAAATTTCACTACCTTCGTAGACTTATCTATGAAAAAACTACTTGTGACAGATATGTCAGATCACATATTTTTTATATTCAAATATTGAAGTTAAAGATGTTGATTAAAAATATAAACAATTGTTTCCCACTGTTGACGTTATGTGTGGCTGATGGAGATGGAAGGACTATTCCAAAAATATAAAGTCATTATTAAACAAAACACACAGGAGATCACAAGAGCAAACAATAGCAACACAATGACCCAGTTAGTGTCAACGAGAAAAGACAAGGAGTAAGTGAAACACAGGGCTTATACACACAGGGCAAACAAAGGAAACTTAAGGAGAGAGAGGTGGCAATAATGGGTAATTATAGAAACAAATAAGCACATAATGAGTAACCAGGGAGACAAAGAGAGAAAACATGAACACAGGAACTATTAAACATAACATAATCTGACAGTTGATTCTGAGTTATATTTCAACTAACTGCATTTTGCACTGTAACTGTACAGTTTTAAAAAAGCCATTTGAAATACTGTGTTGCAATGTCACAGTGAATGAAAAATAGACAGTTACAAAATGGACAGTTAAAATAAAAATTTACAATAAGTTAATACTGTAATCATAGCAAAAAGACTGAAGCCTTTTTCTCACTGCTTCATTCACTGCAACAGCACATGAAGTTAGAGGTTTCTCTGAACAATATATCAAGAGCTTCTTCTGGTTGGGTGTCTTAGTGACTTGAAGGACTGGTCAAACTAGGGGTTTTTAATAGAACTAAGTGGTGGATCAACAGTATAGGACAATTAGATAATATCATAGCATATTCTCCTGAATGAATATATATATATATATATATATATATATATATATATATATATATATATATATATATATATATATATATATCAGTCCAAAAGTTTGGAACCACTAAGATTTTTAATGTTTTTAAAAGAAGTTTCGTCTGCTCACCAAGGCTACATTTATTTAATTAAAAATACAGTAAAAAACAGTAATATTGTGAAATATTATTACAATTTAAAATAACTGTGTACTATTTAAATATATTTGACAAAGTAATTTATTCCTGTGATGCAAAGCTGAATTTTCAGCATCGTTACTCCAGTCTTCAGTGTCACATGATCCTTCAGATATCATTCTAATATGCCGATTTGCTGCTCAATAAACATTTATGATTATTTTCAATGTTGAAAACAGTTGTGTACTTTTTTTTTCAGGATTCCTCGATGAATAGAAAGTTCAAAAGAACAGCATTTATCTGAAATACAAAGCTTCTGTAGCATTATACACTACCGTTCAAAAGTTTGGGGTCAGTAAGAATTTTTATTTTTATTTTTTTGAAAAGAAATTAAAGAAATGAATACTTTTATTCAGCAAGGAAGCATTAAATCAATCAAAAGTGGCAGTAAAGACATTTATAATGTTACAAAAGATTAGATTTCAGATAAACACTGTTCTTTTGAACTTTCTATTCATCAAATAATCCTGAAAAAAAATATTGTACACAAATATTATTTAAATACATTAAATGTTTCTTGAGCAGCAGATCAGCTTATTAGAATGATTTCTGAAGGATCATGTGACACTGAAGACTGGAGTAATGATGCTGAAAATTCAGCTTTGCCATCACAGGAATAAATTACATTGTGAAATATATCAAATAGAAAACAGTTATTTTAAATTGTAATAATATTTCACAATATTACTATTTTTGCTGTATTTTTAATTAAATAAATGTAGCCTTGGTGAGCAGACGAAACTTCTTTTAAAAACATTAAAAATCTTAGTGGTTCCAAACTTTTGGACTGTACTGTATATATATTACAGAGAGTGCATTTTTATTCACACACACACACACACACACACACACACACACACACACACACACACACACACACACACACACACACACACACACACACACACACACACAAAAGGGTATAAAGTTTTGGGGCAAGAACACAAACATTCCACATTTTAGACACATACATTTCTGAATCTTTTTTGGGTGAGAGGGTGACCTAAAATCTCATGTGAGTCCTCAGATGAAAAAACCCAAGTAAAAAAAAAACTTACAGTCAAGTTAGTTTATGAATAATGTCCATTTGTCAGAAAGCATACAGAACTTTCACTTCAGTTTTTTGTGTTTCAGCTCTTGTGAAGAATGTCCCATTGTTACTCAATCACATGTTGTTTTGTCGGTCAGTCATAAGCTTGATTTTCCAGTTTGATGAGTTGTGATGCCAAACTGGCATCATTTAAGACATTTACTGTAACCGCTTTAGTGCTCATTCCATCGCCATGCCAGTGAAACAACACTGAATGCAAAATGCGATATGATCTTGTGATACACCTGGCCTTGTTGTTGCATATTTTGTTTGAAACAGGTAAGCTATAATCTGACTTTAATGTAGTGATGAAATAGTTCTATGTTAAATTTGTTTTTACTAAAAATGCCATTTAATTGAAATTGTAGATACAAATATCGGTAACACTTTACATTAAGGTTCCCTTTGTAAAGGGTTTATAAAGGTGTTTGTTAATGAGTAATAAGTCATTTACAAATGCATTATAAATCATTAATAATGCAGTTATAACTGCATGAATAAAAAGGCGACTTTAATGCAATACCTGCCAAATAGTGAGCCGTTTTTAACTCACATGTTATAAATGCTTAATAAATGTATTTATTAACATATTTAACTCAAAACCAGATTTCTGGTTTATTTTATGATGCAGCAAAAATTGACTATCATAATTAGACTGAAGGTTGTTGTATTTGTGCTTTCTTATTAATATCTCATGACTGCCACTTGTCTTACTATGTTGCTTACCAGAAGTTTTTGTCTTACCCATGATACTCTCCAAAAAGGTCATGATGCCTCTCCACAGCAGTGTATAAAAACAAAATTATTGTTTTTTAAAGACAAAATTCCAACTTTATTTTGAAAATAAAACAAAAGATAATAACCATAACTTGATTAGATATTAAAGTCTGCGTGAACCGGAAGTTGCAAACAACTCTTCTCCAGTGTTGTGACGTATTTCCAAGTGAAACAGAATATTGAATAGAGGGCAGAGTTTTACTTTAGTGCTCCTCCTTTCCATCTCTCGCACTCCTCCTCTCCATATCTCACTCATAGCAGACGAACGGTTGCAGAAGAGTGGTTTACACGTTTTCAACCCAAGCCGTCAAACTGACGTTATCAGAGAAGGAACGCCATTCCAGACCAGAAGTAACTTTTCAGATTTTGATTAAAGATTACTGCGGCAAACAAGTTTTTTCTTTGTTTTAACTTGCACGGATTCATTGTTCACCACAAGACCCGTAATATGACCAGTAATAATATTAATGTAAAGTGAAAACCTGTGAACCATTTATTAATGAGTTATGAACATTAACAACCTATGAAAGGGAACATTAATGTAAAGTGGAAACCCGTGAACCATTTATTAATGAGTTATGAACATTAACAACCTATGAAAAGGAACCTTAATGTAAAGTGGAAACCTGTTAACCATTTTTTAATCAGTTATGAACATTAACAACCTATGAAAAGAAACCTTAATGTAAAGTGGAACTCATTTAATGAGTTATAAACATTAATTACCTATTAAAGTGAACCTTAATGTAGTGTGAACACACGTTAATCATGTATTAATGAGTTATGAACATTAACAACCTATGAAAAGGAACCTTAATGTAAAGTGGAAACCCGTGAACCATTTATTAATCAGTTATGAACATTAACAACCTATGAAAAGGAACCTTAATGTAAAGTGGAAACCTGTTAACCATTTATTAATGAGTTATGAACATTAACAACCTATGAAAAGGAACCTTAATGTAAAGTGGAAACCCGTGAACCATTTATTAATCAGTTATGAACATTAACAACCTATGAAAAGGAACCTTAATGTAAAGTGGAAACCTGTTAACCATTTATTAATGAGTTATGAACATTAACAACCTATGAAAAGGAACCTTAATGTAAAGTGGAAACCCGTGAACCATTTATTAATCAGTTATGAACATTAACAACCTATGAAAAGGAACCTTAATGTAAAGTGGAAACCCGTGAACCATTTATTAATCAGTTATGAACATTAACAACCTATGAAAAGGAACCTTAATGTAAAGTGGAAACCTGTTAACCATTTATTAATGAGTTATGAACATTAACAACCTATGAAAAGAAACCTTAATGTAAAGTGGAACTCATTTAGTGAGTTATAAACATTAATTACCTATTAAAGTGAACCTTAATGTAGTGTGAACACACGTTAATCATGTATTTATTAATTATTAATGTACACAGAAGATAATATCTTTTTCAGATGAAATATTTTATTTTTGATGAATGTCTCAGTAAACACAACTTTAAACTTGAAAAAAATAAAAAATCTTTTACAGCACAAAGTTACAGAGCATGACTTCTCATGAAAAGTGGCTTATGCAGGTAAACTTAAATTAAAACATTCAGAGAAACAATCAAGTATTCAGAAAAGATAATAAACATCACACCTATAAGCCAAACATATTTGATACAAGCTGAATAAAGGCACCTAAATATGTATTTTTTTAAATTAACAGTTGTGTAAACCATTAAATCAATGACCTAATGCACCATTACAGAACATTAGCAGCATATTAATATGCATTTAATAGATATTTCTGATATGATAAAGGCCACTGTAACTTGAGTACGTTATTTGGCTTTGGTCATCCGTACAGTACATGCGCGGGTGCGCCGGAGCGGTTATTTGTTTAAGATAACTACAAACTAACACAGCGATTACTAATATAATATAAACACTAGAAAAACAAAGTCTGCGATTTCACCACAGTTAGCTTACCCATCAAATCAGTAAACACAAATTCCCTTCAACGCATGTTGGAACAGTACTGTGTAACTTCTTCTCAAAAGTGGCAAGGCTTTATTGAATGCTCACTAGCGCCAACTCCTGTCACACGCCAGAATCAACACGCATAGTGATGAGAACCCGAAAGAGAATAATAAAGTATATAGCCTACTACTACTGCGTATAATAATAATAATAATAATAATTATAAATAGAAGAAGAATGCATTGCTCATTATACATTATTGTCACATTTGGTGTAAAGAGCAGTCAGGGAGCAGGATTCAGATGAAGCATTTTTTTTATTATGAAGAAAGTTATAGAAAACTAGACATGACAATAATATATTAGGCTATACTAATATATACTCTTTATATATACTCTTTATATACTTATATACTCTGTATACTTATATACTCTTTCAGGGTTACATCACTAAGCATGCGTGTTCTGGCGTGTGACAGGAGTTGGCGCTAGTGAGCATCCAATAAAGCCTTGCCACTATCATGAGAAGAAGTCATGCAGTTACCAGGGCATGCTCTAAAGTAAAATTTGTGTTTAAAGTTACTGATTTGATGGGTAAGCTAACTGAAGTGACATTGCAGACTATGTTTTTCAAGTGTTTATATTATAATCGCTGTGTTAGTTTGTATATTATATGTTTATTCGCGGTGTTAGCTTTTTATATTAAATAAATAACCGCTCTGGCACTCCCAAAAAATTACAGTATCCTTTATCATGGTATCAAGAATAATTATTAATTGCTTATTAATATTTCAACAATAAAATATGTCACCAGGAAAAAAACAAAAGAGATCTGCGTCTGCTTTAATAAACACGATGCACACTACATTAAGGTTCACTTTCACAGGTTATTAATATTCGTAACTCATTAATAAATGGTTCACAGGTTTTCACTTTACATTAAGGTTCCTTTTCATAGGTTGTTAATGTTCATAACTCATTAATAAATGGTTAACAGGTTTTCACTTTACATTAAGGTTCCTTTTCATAGGTTGTTAATGTTCATAACTCATTAATAAATGGTTAACAGGTTTTCACTTTATATTAAGGTTCCTTTTCATAGGTTGTTAATGTTCATAACTCATTAATAAATGGTTAACAGGTTTTCACTTTACATTAAGGTTCCTTTTCATAGGTTGTTAATGTTCATAACTCATTAATAAATGGTTCACAGGTTTTCACTTTACATTAAGGTTCCTTTTCATAGGTTGTTAATGTTCATAACTCATTAATAAATGGTTAACAGGTTTTCACTTTACATTAAGGTTCCTTTTCATAGGTTGTTAATGTTCATAACTCATTAATAAATGGTTAACAGGTTTTCACTTTACATTAAGGTTCCTTTTCATAGGTTGTTAATGTTCATAACTCATTAATAAATGGTTAACAGGTTTCCACTTTACATTAAGGTTCCTTTTCATAGGTTGTTAATGTTCATAACTCATTAATAAATGGTTAACAGGTTTCCACTTTACATTAAGGTTCCTTTTCATAGGTTGTTAATGTTCATAACTCATTAATAAATGGTTCACGGGTTTCCACTTTACATTAATGTTCCCTTTCATAGGTTGTTAATGTTCATAACTCATTAATAAATGGTTCACGGGTTTCCACTTTACATTAAGGTTCCTTTTCATAGGTTGTTAATGTTCATAACTCATTAATAAATGGTTAACAGGTTTCCACTTTACATTAAGGTTCCTTTTCATAGGTTGTTAATGTTCATAACTCATTAATAAATGGTTCACGGGTTTCCACTTTACATTAAGGTTCCTTTTCATAGGTTGTTAATGTTCATAACTCATTAATAAATGGTTAACAGGTTTCCACTTTACATTAAGGTTCCTTTTCATAGGTTGTTAATGTTCATAACTCATTAATAAATGGTTCACAGGTTTTCACTTTACATTAATATTATTACTGGTCATATTACGGGTCTTGTGGTGAACAATGAATCCGTGCAAGTTAAAACACAGAAAAAACTTGTTTGCCGCAGTAATCTTTAATCAAAATCTGAAAAGTTACTTCTGGTCTGGAATGGCGTTCCTTCTCTGATAACGTCAGTTTGACGGCTTGGGTTGAAAACGTGTAAACCACTCTTCTGCAACCGTTCGTCTGCTATGAGTGAGATATGGAGAGGAGGAGTGCGAGAGATGGAAAGGAGGAGCACTAAAGTAAAACTCTGCCCTCTATTCAATATTCTGTTTCACTTGGAAATACGTCACAACACTGGAGAAGAGTCGTTTGCAACTTCCGGTTCACACAGACTTTAATATCTAATCAAGTTATGGTTATTATCTTTTGTTTTATTTTCAAAATAAAGTTGGAATTTTGTCTTTAAAAAAACAATAATTTTGTTTTTATACACTGCTGTGGAGAGGCATCATGACCTTTTTGGAGAGTATCATGGGTAAGACAAAAACTTCTGGTAAGCAACATAGTAAGACAAGTGGCAGTCATGAGATATTAATAAGAAAGCACAAATACAACAACCTTCAGTCTAATTATGATAGTCAATTTTTGCTGCATCATAAAATAAACCAGAAATCTGGTTTTGAGTTAAATATGTTAATAAATACATTTATTAAGCATTTATAACATGTGAGTTAAAAACGGCTCACTATTTGGCAGGTATTGCATTAAAGTCGCCTTTTTATTCATGCAGTTATAACTGCATTATTAATGATTTATAATGCATTTGTAAATGACTTATTACTCATTAACAAACACCTTTATAAACCCTTTACAAAGGGAACCTTAATGTAAAGTGTTACCCAAATATCTTTACTCTGAAATTTCTTGTTTAGAAATATTTGTGAAGTTTTTGCAAAGTTAAACAGACTGTATCAGAACTTTATGATTATTATTACTGTATCAGTGTTATTATTATTAAACTGTCAAAAGGTTTGTTGGCTGTTTGTTTTTTAGTTCTTGGACATTATGGATTCTTCCTAATTCTCTGTCGTGTACATGGTTCTCTACAAAATGTTGAGCTCATTTACTCAATATATTATGACAAAACTGAATTGCTGAGATTTAACAGTACTGAAAATAAAGTTGTTGCTTACACTGAATATGCAATGAAATGGGCGGATGATTTTAATAAAAACCCTGAGTTGCTACATAAGGAGGCAGAGAAAAACATTGCAGACTGCAAGCGCTTTGGGCAGCAATTCCTCCCTATGATAGAAAAAACAGGTGAGATGCATTGAGCACTAAAAACTTTTTGAAACCACACATGTGAATCAAAACACAAAATGAACCTCATCATGTCTACAGTAAAACCAGAAGTCGTTGTTCAGTCAGTAAGGCGGGCAAGTGGTAAAAGTCCAGCCATGTTGATCTGCAGTGCCTATGACTTCTACCCCAAACCCATCAAGCTGACGTGGATGAGAGATGATAAAGAGGTGACAGCTGATGTGACCTCCACTGAGGAGCTGGCTGATGGAGACTGGTACTACCAGATTCACTCCCACCTGGAATACTTTCCCAAACCTGGAGAGAAGATCTCCTGTGTGGTGGAGCACGCCAGCTCTCATAGACCCATGATCTATCACTGGGGTAAGAACAGGGTTGATACTATAAAATACACTGAGACAGATGACCACAGAAACCAAACAATAGATTTTACTGTCTGCTTGTTCCCTTTTTGTTTTCATCTGAACAAGAGGAAACTATTTTGTTCGTTTCATAACCTAAACAATTTAAACAATCACAGAGGACTCTTGTTAAGGCAGCATCACTATTATTGTAGTTCAGTGGTTCTCAGTTTGTTTTTTATGCCTCCCTTGAAAGTCTTCTGAACTTATTCTTAACAAAATTAAAACTTTGTTAAGCAATTTCTATTTCATTTTTAAAAAGTGAAACTCTAGTGACTCGTTGGGTTGCTGGTTATCAATAGCAAATTTATCTCAAGGCAACTGACAGAATTGTGTCCATTACATAGCAAACCTTATAAAATGGTTAGTTCCTTGTCCTTGATTCTGACTGGTCAATAGCTGTGTTTTATTCATGATAAAACATGGCTATGGCCGCTTCACCCAACAGTTCTGTGTATCACTACACAACACCCTTAGTAACCACTCTTAGCAACGTAAACTGCTTGTTCTCAATATTGTTCATTGAAGCTTACTGTATTATGTATCAGAAAGAGATCGAGTGAGCGAATTTACAGTATTACCTTCATTCAGATTTAGCATTTTCCTTCAGGTCAGTCCTATGTTCATAATGAAAAAATCTGTTTAAATGTCTGCTGCAATATCTTGTCCTTTTAACAGTTAAGTTATTGTGTGGTAACAGTTTTATAAAAGCAATAAGGTACTCGAGGCTGGTGCTGTATCGTGAGTACTTCGCTTCCCATTGTGCCTATACAACACCCTTCGGCCGTGTCTTATTCACGATACAGCAGCCTCTCATAACTTACTGCTTACTTATAAAACGGTTAGTTCCTGTCCTTGATTCTGATTGGTCAGTAGCACAGCCTCTCGTACCTTATTGCTTACATAGAATATTCCAGCACAATTTTATTTTATTTTTCAGATTCATCTCTGTCAGAGTCTGACAGAAATAAAATGATAACTGGTGCTGCAGGGATGGTTTTGGGGGTGATTATAGCAGCAGGAGGATTGATCTACTACAAAAGAAAACACACAGGTTGGTTCACAAACATCACATACACATTTTCAAAACAAAATTGCAATAAGGCATTAGAAATATCATGATGTCTCCATTTTTATTATGTTGTAAAATACTTATGACTTCATATTCATGTTCCCTTATTTACTAGCACACATCATATGAGCTGGAAGTCAATACATCAGATGTTCTGCACCTCTGCCGACACTCAGCAGCAATTAAGAGTTAACAATGAGTGACTGACTGTATCAGCTTATGAAAGACATGAGACTTCCATAAGATCTTCAGAGACACCAAACACAACCAGTTCAACTACAATGCCAATGTACACAGCTGTTTTATTGATTTTTATTTTGGTAAAGGTTAATTCAATTGAATCCATGTTCTATGTTGATTCATCATCTGTCTACATCCTAGAGTGTATGACATCTCAGTGAAGATAAATTGATGTATGGTTTATGGATAATCTCAATCGGATATTTATATCATGGATAAAAAGTACAGTGGCTCTATAAATCTTTCACCACCAATCAGGTTACATTTAAATGCAGCTGCTATCAATTTTCAAGATAAAGTCTGATAATCAGGTGTTTTTAACTCTAAATACATATTATGAATGTACTATTTGTAATATTTGTAACAATGTTTGAACCAGAAGATGACAAAAATGATAATGGTTTTTGGTTTCACTGAACTTACAAACAATAATTGGACACTGGGTATATGATGGTAAGTTGATGTTAAAACTGATAGGCACAATAGAATAACCATGTTTATAAGAAGCATGAGGAAGTTTGACAGAATGAATTCCTGATCTCTGTAATGCATACAGTCCTCTTACGTATTCTTTCCCCAGAAAAAAAAGGAAGTAAAATAAATAAATAAATATAAAGAAGCACAGAAAAGCAATGGTAGGCTACAGTTAGATCATATGTTATATAAAAGTTAATAAATATTTTTGAAAATATAAATGCAATAAATATATTTGCAAATATTGTTTGGAAGAATACACAACATGTGTCAGCAGGCCTAACTGCTGCTGCGAACCTGCCAAACCTTCACACTGTGGTGATCAGTTGTTATTCCTATTATTGTCCTGTAGATGGCAGCAGTATACCTAAGATACCTAAGAATATAGAGGTCGAAAAAGCGAGTGATTAAGCAAAGCACATGTTAAAGTGGAGTGCTCAAGGAATAAAGGTTAAATAATAATTTTTTTTTTTTTTTTTAGTCTGTCAAATGATTTGATTTGTTTTATAGAAACAAAACTCTATCATTAACTTGATTAAGTTGACCTACAATTTGCTACTAATCTGACATTGATTTCTCATCAATATGACCATGAAAGGGCAACTGTATGAAATATTTTTCACTGAGTAATAGGGGTATAACGGTACTCAAAAATGACGGTTCAGTACGTACCTCAGTATTGAAGTCACTTTTCGGTACCAATTTGGTACAGCAGGAGGGAGAAAACTAAACAAAGTTGCTTATTTTCCTTTCTTTCTTTTTTTAAAACAGTGGTTTACTGAACAAATTGTGTGTCTTTAAATTAATTCAAATATAATTAGAATTTTCTTCAGGATAAAAAAAAAAAAATCTCTGCTAATGCTGTAAACTATAGGGAGCAAATTCTTGTACATTACTATAATATTAACAACAGAGCCCAAATTAAACCATACATTAATTTGCTATTTATTTTTAGATATAATAATCACTCATGTAGGGATTGAGGACGAACCAGACAAATGAATCTTTCAGATGATTCTTTCAAAACATAATTCCAGAGGCCCAAATCAACATTGCAGGATCCAAGCTTAGAGAATCAAATTTTCAGCACCAGTCCGTCTACAAAACAACCCCCTGCTAGGTACTTTTATGGCCACACATGCTTTCTGACTGAGGAGAAAGGTGGCAAACTTTAAGCCATTTGTAGAAACTAATTGGTCAAAAAGATAACACAGTTTAGGCCACAAGAAGATAACGTCAGAGTCTTTGATCTCCAGATAAAAAGAGAGAGACAATGCAGACCTGCTTCTCTGAGTGACCTATGAGTGACACTAGGGCTGGGTATCGTTCAAAAATTTTCGATACCGAGACGATACCGATACCTTGACTTCGATACCGATACCTAAACGATACCTTTTTCGATACCAATTTTATAAAATCTGTTTAAACAAGGTTACATAACCTCAAAAAAAAAATATTTGGTTTTATATTTTAATTTTGTTGACTTTTTTTCAGACTCAAAGACTCATCTCCTGAGCCACTGCGGGGAATAAAAAAAGCACAAATTAACTAAATTTACCCAACACAATAAATCAGTGCAAATAGTTTTAATAAAGTTTAGTTTTCAATGCAAAAATTCAGTATGTGAGGCTCTTTTTAAATCACTCAGCAATTGTTCTTCTTCAAAAAATTAATTATTATTAACAAGATCAAAGCGGAAGTAAGAGTGACGCAAGTTCGTTGAAATAAGAGTTCTGTGTCTTTATTAAAATCAAAACATTAATGATTCCTCTCTCATCCACCCGCAATTAATTTGAATGTTATTTTTTTATTACTTGGCCCGACCCGCAGATTATCCGCAGTATCAGGAGGACGCGGATACCCCTTTTTCAGCAGAATTGTTCGCGTTCTGGAGCCAGAGGCAGAGCCTGTGCTCGTGCAGGCGAACGAGCCTGTCACGAACCGGTCGCGTGTTTCCATAGACTTGAGGGACGAACGCTGATGTAAAGCTGCTGTGTGTTGTACCTGTCCATAACTAGTCTAAAAAACATTGCGCGTTCCGCTGTTTCTGCAGGCAGTGCGACACTTTTGTTTTCTGTTAACAGTATCTGCAGTGAACCGGCTGCTCACATAAACAGCCGTTTCTCACCCGTCCATTCGGAGATAAACTGAAAACGAAACCGTTGATTCACTCGCCCTCTCGCACATAGAGTCTCTCTCGCGCGTATAGTTTTATATATTTAGATATAAATAATAATGTAGCGCAACGTTACTTGCTCCTCAACGAGACAGCGAAAGCATTTCTCCGCCCCTCTACTCGGCTCCATTCTGAGGTACCGAAATTTGGTACCGAATGACAAGACACTTTTCGATATTCGGTAGTATCGAGGCAGTTCGATCGGTACCTAAAAAGTATAGAGTTCGGTACCCAGCCCTAAGTGACACTGTTGAAACTTTAAAGAAAACCCCACAGAGACTGTTTCTACAACTAAAACTGCATCTAATTGTTCCAAGACAATTTAAAACAGACTTATCACACATCTTGCAACTGCATAACGCTACCCCTTATACATGTGATAAACACTTACAGTTCATGTAATTGTATAACTTTTGAACGGTTGATTGAAAGTATGTCTTGTCTGGTATGAACGCAAATCTTTATTCTCAATTTAGAGCATGGCTTGAATGAAATCTATGTACCATATTCCGTTTAATATAAATCATGTAATTCAAAAGGCCCTGAGATAACACCTCGGAAAAAGCCACCTTTGAAACAAGACAATACCTGATTGGCCAGAACTCCTCAAAGAGGTTGGACAAACACCTAAGGTTAAACAGTCACATCACTAAGACAATAGGAGAAAAACACTAGGACTAAAACTAAGACTTGAAGTAAGAACAAAGAATAAGACAACAGAATAATATGGCGTAGAAAAGAACAGACTATGAAGGACAGACAAGCAGCTCATTCAAGCCATCCAATTTCTTACTAACTTTCATTTTCTTTTACTTTAACTTTGTTTTCAATTGAGAGTCTCGTGTTCTAAGTTAAGTTTTGCTGCAAAGTTTGACCAACGACTTTTGCCACCTCAACTTTAAACTCCAGCCACGACAAGAGTGTAGTTATGGTGTAGATGTATTGTGATAGTGAAAATAAAGTTTTGTTGAAGCAAACCAGACATCATTTTGATACTTTTTGCATCTTGTAGTAGTGTGTAAAAATTTATCCACACCAAAATGAAAAAAAATATCTAAAACATAAACTTTAATAACAGTTTTAAACCACAATGAATGAACATCTACTGAAAGATGAGTAGTAATAAAATATATCTAAATGTCAATTTAAGGAAGACAGTATTATTATTATTTTCGATTTTGCAATGCAAATTTGCATTGGATCTGTGCAAATCAACACAACTACAAATATGGCATTGTTAGTTCTTGTTTTGTTTGTTCCATGGTAGACTTATGGTAGAGCTAAACAGGCCAAAAGACTATTAACTATTCATTTTAATTATACTAATGTGTAATTGAAACGTCTACAAATGTATAAAACTGATCAGAAATCAGGTAAAAACCATAGACACTTGTTCAATGGTTCACTGCTGGGTTCAGAAAGATCGCCTCCAGCAGTGAAGCATTGAAATTTCGAAATGTCTCGAAACAATTATGATATAATCACGTGACTTTAGCAGTTTGAAATACGCTCCGAACCACTGATTTCAAACAAAAGATTCATAAAGGTTTCGAAGCTTCATGAAGCAGCGTTTTGGAATCGCCCATCACTATCTGCTGCTACAAACTGATGCTTCTTTATTTCCTCTCTCCTCTGTCCTGCAGCCTGTGACCCGGAAACAGATCAAAGTTAGCCATCTTGATGGACATCTCGATTCTCTCCCTGCGTTCCATTCGGAAGGGCTCATCCCTATGCCCTAATCCCTTCAAAGGGTTTACCCTTCGGAGTGAGAGCTTCGAAGGGATGAAGGGTGTAGGGGGTTAAAAAAAACATTTTTTTTTGGAACGCACTTCAGCGTCATCTTAATGTGACAATCAAGGAGGCGCCTTCGTCTTTTTTCCCCTGGTTTACTCTTTGTAGGCTATTATGCATTAATTTACTGTAGTAACATTATAAGCTACTGCTGGTCTTTTACTTTAAATATAATGTATATTGTGTCTATGTATTTGAAACATTTGAATGGACTGATAAACGGAGCTGTAAAGTATTTTTGTTGAAGTACAGTGTCATTTTGACCACAATAATGTACCAAATGTAACTAGTATAAATATTGCAGTAGTATAGAAAAATACTATATAAAGGCCTAAACATTTATAGGTAAAATCGAACTCCTAACCTCCTGTACCCATTCTGTGACGTCAAACAACTTCCCTATGCAAAGGATCATGGGGGCCTGAAGTGTCCATCAGTTGTACCCTTCATTCCGAAGGGCCCTTTGAAGTGGCCAGTTTTGAGCACTTCGGTTTGGAACGACCCTTCAATATGGCCGTGACTGTTTTCACTCCGAAGAGCCCTTCAGAGGGCAATATTTCCCGTTTGGAATGCACCGTCTCATTTCACTATGAGGAGGTGAGGATCGAGGAGTGAGGAAGCTTCCTGAGGAGCTATGGGTGAGGATACACAGGTGTATCCCAGTGGCAAGGCCAGAAATCTTCAAGTGGGTGGACCTTGATGAAATATTTTTTGTCTAAAATTCTAATACTAAACAAGATAATGTATGTTACTATAGGTTCTGACAAAATGATAATCGCTGCAGTCTATTTAAAAATTTAAATTTGAATTAATTATTAAAAAATATGTTTGAATGAATGACTCAATGATTCACTCATTGTGTCGACTTTGTGAAACAAGCCTTTTTATGTTTTCATCAGTGATTTAAATGTTGGTCTTGCTTTCTTGGCTTTGAAGATTTCCCAGCTCTAGTCACCTGAACGAGATTAACAAATGAGTTGTTGGTTTTAATAAAGACTTGGAGCAGCCAATGAACAATACAAGACGGCAGGCAAAAGACGTAGTCAAAGTCCAGGCAAGGTTCAAAAACACAGCAAGGCAAGCAGACAACAGGCCAAATCCAAAACAGTCGACAAAAGGGTAAATCCAAACACAGGCTAAATGGTCAAGACACATGGAATAGACAGAGATAAGATTAAAGGCTTGGTAAGGCAGAGTTAACATGCAATACGTCGCAAGGTATTCAGAAAAGCACATGGCTTACAAGGCTACAAACAGGAAGTACCGCTAAAACTCAGGTGGCGGCTCCCTCTGCTGGAGGGATGAACTGTGCATGGGCTGAACTGTTACAACAACATTCATTTGGAGAAATGTGTCAAATCAATTGAGAAAAACTGTAAATAAAAAATTTTAAGCCTATGTTGATACATGTCCCTTACAATAAAAGATTATGCTATTCATATTCAGTAGCAGATTACTGTTGTTTTACACTATATAGTATTATTATGATGGTGACTATAGGTTTTGTTCAGTCTGTTAACTTTGAAACCAGACATTTTTGTATACAGTGACGAACAGTCTGTCTTGTGGTAGTGTGTGTCAATGTATCAACCAAAAAGAAAAACATCAATTGGTAAAACAGCATTTATC
This sequence comes from Chanodichthys erythropterus, assembly GCF_024489055.1. Classification (NCBI taxonomy): domain Eukaryota; kingdom Metazoa; phylum Chordata; class Actinopteri; order Cypriniformes; family Xenocyprididae; genus Chanodichthys; species Chanodichthys erythropterus. Next base: position 23,811,613 of record NC_090229.1, read on the forward strand.
ACATTTTTATAACATTACTTTCAAAGCGCAATAAACTACAACTTTTTTCCACAAACTTTTTGCTGCAGATGTAAATGAGAGGCAAGATCTATAAACTTCACTGATTCACTGATTTATTTATTTATTTGGGGGCAAAAACTCACCATTATGCAACTAAACTTGTCATATCATTCATGTTTTGTATCTACAACTGAATTTGTTATCAGATCAACAGAGAGCACACTTGTAGTTTTGATGTTAGTATTTATTTACAGATAAATGCCTTACTAGAATAATGCAGTATTATGCAGTAAATACTGAACTGTTTTGCCAGCATAAGAGTGTGTATAGTTTGCTGTGTTAATTGTGAGAGCAACTACATTCATTCAGAGAAATGTGTCAAATCGATTGAGAAAAACTGTAAATAATCAGTAGACTGTTGGTACAATTGGTTGGTATTTGTCAATATTTTAAAATTATACTATTTGAGACCATCTTTCCATATGATGTCAAAGGCAGCAGACAGGTAAAATATTCCATTTAATGTTTATTTTAAGCTTTAAATGGCATTCAAAATGCATGTATTTGTAAAACTTTTAAAATATGCCTATAATAAAATTTTATTTGAATTGATTACTTATGACCAGCCAAACTTACTGTTAAGTATCATCTACTATTCGCTTTGTTTGTGTCAACCGTGTGAAACAGGCCTTTTTATGTTATTGTCAGTTATGAGTGATTTATATTCTGGTCTTGTTTTCTTGGTTTTTAAGATTTCTTCACTCTAGTGATCTATTTCTAGGTTTTATTGTATTTTGTCAATACAAATTAGTTTGCAAGAAAATTTGTTTCACTTTAATTTACAGCTTTTACTATAAAGGGTTACATTTTTTTTCACCATGTCTCTGCTTCCATCACATTTGAGACTTATACTCCACAAGTTAACCACCAGAGGTCACTGTTACCTATTTTTTTAGTCTTACTTATTATGACATCCATACATTCCTTGAACTGGATTTTAGCCTGTTAGTAGCTCAAACATGGCTGCATTTCCCAAAAGCATCATAAGAAAAAAGAAACTATTGCCACCAAAGGTCTTTATGTAGACATACAACTCTGCTGAAAAGAAACTGCTAAAACTGATTAAGCTGATTTAAGCTGGATCCGGATTGGAAAAAAAATTAACCGTGTGCAGGCCGAATGACCTTTATTTAAAAAACCTTAGTACGCTGATATTTGCATTAATATTAACCATATAAACAACAAATTAATTTGCAGTTACAGTACACTGCTCTTTAAAACTGCATTTGTTTTTACAGCGGAAAGACTATTAGATTTTTAAAGTAATGCTTTATTTAGTATTTTTTTATTAGTGATGCACCTATTGATTTTTTATGGCCAATTCCAATTTTTTTAGAAGCAAATTGGGCGATTCTGATACTGGGTGCAGATTCTTTTTTATTTGTTGTTTATTTGTTCAAAAAATATGTGTAGCTCTTTGATATTAGAGGCAAACACTGCATTTTTATCACAATCCCAACAAAAATGTTATGCGCATAAGCAGTTGTTTTTAATTTAACCCTCTACCGCACGCATTATGATAAATCTATAAAAAAAAAATTTGACTCTTTTTCTTTTCTTAGAATGGCTTAACTTAAAGTGCTGTAAAAACAATTTGAAAAAAAAAATATTATTTTAAGGTACTTTATGATATGTTGCCATATGGCAACAACGTACAATAGTGGAAAAACTTAGAATAAGTGTAAGTGTATATAGTTCATATTTTTCCTCAGAAATGTTGTTTGTATTGAATCAATTAGTGCTATTATAAGTTTTAGCAGTAATTATTAACAATACCTTATACTTATTTTCCAACATCTTGTGTTTTTCCATTCTCTTTTGCTGAATAATGCTTTATATTCTTTAAATTTAACCTTTTTTCTGTATGAAACTTCAAAAAGCATTTTTTTTTTTCCAAAGGTGAGACACATGTAGACATCACATTTGGTGCTCTTCACACTTACAATACACTTACAGACACTTGCACCTGCCTTTTTGAGACACCATGGTAGGACAGTGGTAGGTCTGGGCCAGTATACATGGCTGTGATGGCAGATCTCTGATGTTGATTTTATCCATAATACAAATGCCATGGCAGTCCTTAACATACGACTACCAACCGACTATCAACATTATATCACTAGCATAAATGTTTTTATTGTTACAGCTTAACAGACTGCAGCTGATCTTTGCTAGCTATCTAACATATTATAATAATGTCATTCCATTATTGCGCAGTGTTGCCATATGGCAACACAGACATTTTCTCGATTTACCAAAAACTAATTTCATAAAAACATTTTTGAGTGGTGAATGTGTCTTCATACCTTACCTGAGATGATGTTAACATTTTTTTTGTGAATGTGACATGGGCAGGTCCTTGTTTGTTACTGACGTTTTAGTTTGCTTTCAGCAACTACCGACAAGAGATGGCAGTCTGTCAGATAACGCGTCACAGAAAAAAAATGCATGTCATGTGACTTAACCAAAGCACATCATTGGCTAAATCAAGGTCTTCTCTTACCAATAAAAAAAACTACAATGTTCTCTTAAAGAGACGGTGGCAAGGAAATGAACATAAAGAGTATGTTGCCATATGGCAACACTATGCGGTAGAGGGATAAATTATTGTATAATTTCAAGATTAACAGCAAAAACAGCATTGTCTGACTTTAGCTTTGTGATATTATTCTACATAAGACGCACAAAACAAAATCAGCAGAAGGACTGAATGAAATGCAAATTCACTCTCTGACAGTAGGTGGCGCTTATGGAACAGCAGTGATAGCGTTTTCATCGTTAACACTATTCACAAAGCATCAATAGGCTACTACTTTATACAGAGATAAGAGGAAAGACATCAAAACTTTTCTGAAGACAGCTCCCTTCAGAGATACATTCATATCATCCCCAATTCAATATTTATATTATTTTTCCTATTTTTTGCGAACAGTGAGCTTGTGCATGGTACAGTATTTTCTCTGCTGGCACGTCTGTTCTCCTCTTTTTGTCTGTATTTAGCATGTGCCTGTGTTAAAGGGTTAGTTCACCCAAAAATGAATATTCTGTCATTAATTACTCATCCTCATTCCGTTTCACACCCGTAAGACATTCGTTAATCTTCTGAACACAAATTAAGATATTTTTGTTGAAATCCGATAGCTCAGTGAGGCCTGCATAGGGAGCAATGACATTTCCTCTCTCAAGATCCATAAAGGTACTAAAACATATTTAAATCAGTTCATGTGAGTACAGTGGTTCAAAATTAATATTAAAAAAACAATATTTTTGGTACGCCAAAAAAAACAAAATAATGACTTATTTAGTGATGGCCGATTTCAAAACATTGCTTCAGGAAGCTTCGGAGCATAAATGAATCAGCGTGTCGAATCAGCTGTTCGGAGTGCCAAAGTCACGTGATTTCAGCAGTTTGGCGGTTTGACACACGATCTGAATCATGATTCAATACGCTGATTCATTATGCTCCGAAGCTTCCTGAAGCAGCGTTTTGAAATCGGTCATAAATAAGTCATTATTTATTTATTTATTTACTTGGTGCACCAAAAATATTCTTGTCGCTTTATAATATTAATACTGAACCACTGTACTCACATGAACTGATTTAAATATGTTTTTAGTACCTTTATGGATCTTGAGAGAGGAAATGTCATTGCTCCCTATGGAGGCCTCACGGAGCCATCGGATTTCAACTAAAATATCTTAATTTGTGTTCCCAAGATGAACGAAGGTATTAGGGGTGTGGATTGGCATGAGGGTGAGTAATAAATGGCAGTATTTCATTTTTGACACCCCTGCCTTAGAGACTATTATGTCACCGGATGACTACACGACCAAATTGGATGATGTAAGTAAAAAAAAAAAAAAAAAAAAAGAGAAGGTTGTGCTGTTTGACATGAAAAGCCGCTGATACTATTTGAGTGGCATATTCTGCTATATCCTCTTACTGTTCACTGACTTACTGAAATGGAAGGATTCTTGAGAATTATAGTCATCTGTGTCTGTGTTGTTTACATTAACACCCAAAGTAAGTATAAAATCACTATTGCTTCATCATAAATTGCCTAAATTTCTTGTATCATGAAAAAATGAGTAAAACCCATATGCTCTTTGTTTTGTACCACCTGTTTAATATCTTAATAACCAACAGTTATCTTTGTACATATCAGTTGAGGTACCATAAATACATTTCTGTTATTTTGTAACTTTAATGTTCCAGTATATGCAGTAAGTATGTGAGTATGAGTGATTATAACTTGATATTTTCACACACAGTATACAGTATTGTAGGTATGATAGTGGTAACTGTACATATGTTTTTATATACTATAAATAGCTGATAAATACTTTTAAAAAATTATATAATAGTTGCAAAAGTACATCTATTTAAAGGGATCATAACTTCCTTAATATAATTATATCTCTATATTCCCAATAATAATAATCTGGCCTAATATTTTAGGTTATCATGAATTTGGGCTGATACTAGCATGCGGTGACTCAGATCAAGAAGATTTCATTGTCAAATGTGATGATGATCAGGTGGCACATGTGGATTTCAAAGAGCAAAAAGGAATCATGACATTACCTGACTTTTTTGCTGGCCAAATTGAGCTTTCGTCACTGTATGAGGACGCAAAAAAGGCTGTATCTGTTTGCAGAATCTTTCATGAAGTGTTTAAAGAGGCATATGCTAATTCATCTGTACCACTTGGTAAGACATAAAACAGGCATACAAAAAAATACTGAAATGCTTGAAATGTCATATTATGATTGGTGGTGTCCGTCTCCTCAGAATCCCCCTGGACCTCAATATATCCCAAAAGTGATGCACAGTTGAATGTCAAGAATACCCTGATCTGTCATGTGACTGGATTTTTCCCTCCACCCGTCAGAGTCTCATGGACCAAGAACAATGTGAATGTGACAGATGAAACAACAGTCAGTAGATATCACTCCAACAATGACGGGACACTTAATGTATTTTCATACTTGAGCTTCATTCCAGAGGAAGGAGACATTTACAGCTGTTCTGTGGAGCACAAAGCACTTCAGCAACCTCAAACCAGAACATGGAGTGGGTATTTAATTTTCATATCTAATTCCTTTTAGAAACACATGATGAATTTAACAAACATTTGTGTCTGTGCAGATGTAGAGATAAAGGAGCCCAGCATCGGTCCATCAGTGCTCTGTGGAGTTGGTCTGGCTCTTGGGCTGCTGGGTTTGGCCACTGGAGTCTTTTTCATTGCCAAAAGAATCAACTGCAACTAATTATACTGATACATGTAGATGTTTTGATTCTGTGTGCTAAAGATACATTTATTTTAATGTTAATAACTGTAAATGGCATTTGCACTGATTTTGCTAGTGAGATGCTTTGATTTTATGTTTTCAGGGCTGTATTGTAGGCTATACACAGCAGAGGAAGTGTTATACAGCTATAAAAGTCTTTATAAGCCATGATATAATATTCTACTGTTGCATTTAGTGTGGTGAACTTTAAATTCTATACTTAGAAGCTGCATCATGGGTCATGAGAAACTTGTAAAAAAATTCCCTTTTTCAACACTACCTTTGAAGATTACAATTTTAATATGTATGGTACTATGGAAAAGTATATGTCAAATCATATATTTTTATGTTAAAATTTTAATTTGTTCTTCTCAAATAAATGTTGAAGATAATATATATATATATTGTCCCACTGTTGTTACACCTGGCTGATGAAGGTGTAAGGAGTATTCCAAAAAATATAAAGACATTGTTTAACAAAACACAGGAAATCACAATAGCAACACAAACTACAAACACAAACCACACACAGGGCTTACGGCAACTTAAAGGTGCTAAAGAGGATCTTTTCGTCGACTGAGAAACCAAAGACTGTAAGTGAGTTTTTGAAATGAGCGTATGCGTAAGAACAACCCCCCTCCTTCACAGTTCATTTCGAGGGAACGCCTCCCAAAACTTGAGCACGAGAATTGGAACACGAGTATTTACCACCGGCATTCGATGTGTCGTGTTAGTGGATTCATTATGTCGGACTCACCGCAGGTAACTCATAATCTGCAGTTGTTACTCCTGTCTCCTGACAAAAACATTGCATGCGGCACCTGTGGAGTGTGGAAAGTTACTGGAGCGCGCAGCCGCACACGTCTCTCACAAGGAACGTCATGGCAGTGATTGACAAGCCAGAGGGCCAATCGTTTATGCGATGATCATGTAAACGATTGGCTGATGTTTTTAAGGCCCTACCTCGTGCACAGATGATGTATATTAATATTATTACTTTCAGTGCACCTAATACATAGTCTTTTATCAGTTAGTAAAGACAGTTTCAAGTAATATTGCAAAAATGTATAAAACAAAACATCCTCTTTAGCACCTTTAAGAAGAAACTAATGGGTAACTATAGAAACAAATGAGCACATTGTGATCATGATGTAAAGTATTGGGGCAAGAACAGAAACATTCACATTTTAGACACACATTTCTAATCGTTTTTTTGTGAGAGGGTGAACTAAAATCTCAATCCTCAGTCAGAAAACACAAATAACAAAAACTATTACAGTCAAATGAATGAACAGTTACTTTATGAACAATCTGCCAGCAAATATTCACAGAACTTTCACTTCAGTTTTTGTAGCTCAGCTCTTATGAAAAATGTCCCAGTGTAAGTTACTCAATCACATGTTATTTTGTGGGTCAGTCATAAGCTTGATTTTCCAGTTTGATGAGTTGAGATGCCAAACTGGGCTGGCATTAATTTATGACATTTACTGTAACTGCTTTAGTGCTCATTCCATCTCTATGCCAATAAAACAACTCTGAATGCAAAATGCGGTATGATATTGTGATACACCTGGCCTTGTTGCATGTTTTGTTTAAAACAGGTAAGCTAATCTGACTTTAATATAGCAATTTAATATTGTTCTACATTAAATTAAATTTTTACGAAAAATGCCATTTAAATTGAAATTGTAGATACAAATATCTTTACTCTGAATTTTTTAGTTTAGAAATATTTGTGATTTTTCAAAGTTAAACAGACTGTATCAGAACATGTATTATTCTATTATTACATATTATTATTATTAATAAACTTACAAAAGTTTTGTTGGCTGTTTGTTTTTCAGTTCATGGACATTATGCCGTCTTCCTAATTCTCTGTCGTGTACATGGTTCTCTACAAAATGTTGAGATTATCTATTCATTTAAGTTTGACAAAACTGAATTGCTGAGATTCAGCAGTACTGAAAATAAAGTTGTTGCTTACACTGAATATGCGATGAAATGGGCGGATGATTTTAATAAAAAACCTGAGTGGCTACATAAGGAGGCAGAGATAACTGTTGGCAAATGCAAGTACTTTGGGCAGCAATTCCTCCCTTTGGTAGAACAAACAGGTAAGGTGCATTGAACACTAAAAACGTTTTGAAACCACACATGTGAATCAACATGAAACACAAAATGAACCTCATAATGTCTACAGTGAAACCAGAAGTCATCATCCGGTTAGTAAGGCAGGCCAGTGGTAAAAGTCCAGCCATGTTGATCTGCAGTGCCTATGACTTCTACCCCAAACCCATCAAGCTGACATGGATGAGAGATGATAAAGAGGTGACAGCTGATGTGACCTCCACTGAGGAGCTGGCTGATGGAGACTGGTACTACCAGATTCACTCCCACCTGGAATACTTTCCCAAACCTGGAGAGAAGATCTCCTGTGTGGTGGAGCACGCCAGCTCTCATAGACCCATGGTCTATCACTGGGGTAAGAACAGGGTTGATACTATAAAATACACTGAGACAGATGACCACAGAAACCAAACTATAGTTTCTGCTGTGTCTGTTTGTTATGTTGTTCCCTTATTGTTTTCATCTGAAAAAGAGGAAACCATTATGTTTGCTTCATAGCCTAAACAATTTAACCAACCACAGAGGAATCTTGTTTAGGCCAGCATCACTATAGTTCAGTGGTTCTCAGTTTTTATTTCATTTTGATGCCTCCTTTTGAAAGTCTTGTATTTATTCTAAAATCAGATAAATCAACATGAAAAAAAAAAAAGGTTCCTATTGTATTTTTTAAAAGTGAAACTCTCAGGTGACTCATTGAGTTGCTGGTTATCAACTGCAATTTTATCTCAAGGCTTAACAAACCATAGAATATTCCAGCACAATTTTATTTTATTTTTCAGATTCATCTCTGTCAGAGTCTGACAGAAATAAAATGATAACTGGTGCTGCAGGGATGGTTTTGGGGGTGATTATAGCAGCAGGAGGACTGATCTACTACAAAAGAAAACACACAGGTTGGTTTACAAACACTCACATACACATTTTCAAAACAAAATTGCAATAAGGCATTAGAAATATCATGATGTCTCCATTTTTATTATGTTGTAAAATACTTATGACTTCATATTCATGTTCCCTCATTTACTAGCACACATCATATGAGCTGGAAGTCAATACATCAGATGTTCTGCACCTCTGCCGATACTCAGCAGCAATTAACAGTGAACAATGAGTGACTGACTGTATCAGCTTATGAAAGACATGAACCTTCCATAAGATCTTCAGAGACACCAAACACAACCAGTTCAACTGCAATGCCAATGTACACAGCTGTTTTATTGATTGATCAAAGAGAGAAGTTCTCCTCTGTGGTTTGTTCTATAATTGCATTTTTTTTTCCTTTTTTTTTGGTAAAGGTTAATTCAATTGAATCCATGCTTTATGTTGATTCATCATCTGTCTACAATCTAGAGTGTATGACATCTCAGTGAAGATAAATTGATATATTGCTTTATGGATAAATATCCTCAATCGGAATTTATATCATGGATAAAAAGTACAGTGGCTCTATTCTAAATCTTTTTAAAAGTGCACCACCAATGACAGCTGGGGAAAAAATCTGAATTCTGTAATTCAGGTTACATTTAAATGCAGCTGCTATCAATTTTCAAGATAAAATCTGATAATCAGGTGTTTTTAACTCTAAATACATATTATGAATGTACTATTTGTAATATTTGTATCAATGTTTTAACTGCAAGATGACAACAATGGTAATGGTTTTTTGTTTCATTTGAACTTACAAACATTACAATAATTGGACATTATATGACGGTAAGTTGATGTTAAGACTGATAGACACAATAGAATAGCCATGTTTATAAGAAGCATGAGGAAGTTTGGCAGAAAAAATTCCTGATCTCTGTAATACATACAGTATTCTTTCCCCAGAAAAAAAGGAAGTATATTAAATAAATAAATATAAAGAAGCACAAAAAAAAAAAAAATGGTAGGCTACTGTTAAATCATATCTTATATAAAAGTTAATACATATTTTTGAAAATATGAATACATTAAATATATTTACAAATATTGTTTGGAAGAATACACAACATGTGTTAGCAGGCCTAACTGCTGCTGCGAACCTGCCAAACCTTCACACTGTGGTGATCAGTTGTTATTCCCATTATTGTCCTGTAGATGGCAGCAGTATACCTAAGATACCTAAGAATATAGAGGTCGAAAAAGCGAGTGATTAAGTAAAGCACATGTTAAAGTGGAGAGCTCAGGGTTTTTTTTTCTTTTTTTTTTTTTTTTGCTGCCTCCTGAGTCTGTCAAATGACCTCTGTTGATTTGTTTTATAGAAACAAAACTCGATTATTAGTGTAAAGGTACACAGAAATGACGGTTACTACCTTGGTCGCTATTGAAGTCATGGTTCATTTTTTTTTAAACAGTGGTTTACTGAACAAATTGTCTCTCTCTCTTTAAATAAATTCAATTATATTTACTTTTTTTAAAAAGATAAAAAAAATCTATCTCTGCTAATGCTGTAATATGGGAGCACGTTCTTGCACATTACTATAATATTAACAACAGAGCTCAAATTCTTAAATTAATTTGCTATTTATTTTTTGATGTAATAATAAAAACTAACATAAAATTTGTATTCAAGAATGTAAATTGCATATAAGGCAGTTTTTGCATTAACTTCAAAATCTGTTTCTACTTCAATTCATTGTTAAAATATATTCATTTACATAGTGGCCATCATAACTTGTTTTCATGACAGATTTATTTAATTTTTATGTAACTTTTATTTACATACATTAAACATAAACCACAAATAATCAAGACAGGTGATGTAAATAATATAGTGCATAGCATATATATAGGCCTAATGAAAGAGTTATTCTCTAGTGAACTAACAAGCTGTGTGGACACTCACTGAATGGCATTTCTAAGATAAATGTGTGATACTCAGTGTGTTCCAAACGGGATATATCGCCCTCTGAAGGGCACTTCGGAGTGAAAACAATCATGGCCGCCATATTGAAGGGTCTTTCCAAACCGAAAAATGGCCACTTCAAAGGGCCCTTCGGAATGAACACTTGCGGTCTTTGCACTTGACCACTTGTCTACTTACATGACGTATTTCCTGTATTTGGCTCAAGTGTTCAAGTGGGCATGAAGACTGCAAGTGTGTGTAGATCTTTTGATTGCCCAATGGGACACACAGTCTTGCAAAAAATGCAAGTGTTAACTTTTTTAAATTATTATTATTATTTTCAGTACTTTGCATTTTAAAATGCACTTCTAAATATCTGTTCAGCAGTTGATATGCAACTAACGCTATTTTAAAATTGTGGTGCTTCTTTAAGTGATAAAAAGCAGTTGTACAAAATACACATAGCCCACTCATCTTTGCATCAATAAAATGTGTGATACTTTATATTTTACTACTTTATTATATGTATATAATTAATTTAACTTGCAGTCCTATGTTTTCCTTGACATCTTGCGATTTCGGGGTGTGTGAGTACCCAAACATACGACACTGGACAGTCTTGCGCACTTACTTCCTGTCGCATGCACAAGCTCTCAAGTGGCGAAGACCGCAAGTGTCGGTATTTGGACAAGGCAGAAGAGTACAACTGATGGACACTTCGGGCCCCCATGATCCTTTGCACAGGGAAGTTCTTTGACTTCACAGAATGATTTTACCTATAAATGTATGTATAGTATTTTTCTATACTACTGTAATATTTATACGAGTTAGATTTGGTTTGATTATTATGGTCAAAATGACAAAAAAAACTTTACAGCTCCTATTATCAGTCCATTTAAATGTTTAAAATACATATACACAATATGCATTATATTTAATGTAAAAGACCAGCAGTAGGCAACCTTATAATGTTACTACAGTAAATTAATGCATATTAATACAAAGAGTAAACCAGGGGGGAAAAAAAGATGAAGGCGCCTCCTTGATTGTCTCGTTAAGATGATGCAGTTTTTTGACCCCTACACCCTTCATCCATTCGAAGCTCTCACTCCGGAGGGTAAACCCTTTGAAGGGATTAGGGCATAGGGATGAGCCCTTCCGAATGGAATGCAGGGAGTGTTTACAAGTTGTTTCTAACCAAACTTCAACAACATAAGGGCAGATCCATCGAGCGCAGCTGTAATGATGCTGTGAAGTGACGCTTGAGTGATCATGAATATCCCAATATACAAATAACATTTCCTTCGATTACTCTATCCTCGCTTTCTTTCCTTGCATCCTTCACTCACATCCCAGAGACGCGAGGAAAGGAAACAAGGATGCACAAATAAGAATTGGGAAGCACCAACTATGTTGAGATGATTAGGAACAGCACAGACGAATATCATCATAATTACTCAGATTTGATCTAGATAAGATACAGTACACAGAAGAATCAGTATTTTTGTCATGTATTTTGCAATGCAAATTTGTATGGGAAAAACAGCACAACTAATGACAACTATGGCATTGTGTCAGTATAACTATTTCCATGTTCTGGTTTGAGGTTGTTGAAGTGCTTTGTGCTCCACAGATCAGCTGTAAATGTCTCCGTCTTCTTGGAATAAAGCTCAGGTATGAAAATACATTCAGTGTCCCATTTTTGTTGGGGAAATATCTGCTGACTATTGATCCATCTGTCACATTCACATTGTCCTTAGTGTCTGACAGGTGAAGGGACGAATTCAGAAAGAAGACAATCACAGTATTATTGACATATTATTAATTTCACATAGTTTCTGGGATAAAGTCCAGGGATTCTAAAAGATTTAAAAACCTATTTAATCCCAATTCTCTGTATTTGTACCAAAATGTTTGCACGTTTCAGATCCTTCTTATTGAATTGAAAAGTTCAAATGTTTGCATCAAATTAGTTTAAGATAGAGTTGAGTTAAAAATTACCAAAAGTTTCAGTTTTGGAGCATACAATACAGCATCAGTGGGGTTAACATTATGCAGGGGAAATCTAAGCTAAATTTAGCATACAGTGTCGGTATGAAAACTGGTTTTGCCTTTTCTAAGTCCATATGCAGCACACTGTATTCAAAGTCACAACTACACATAGCAGCAGGACTTCAAAAATGCAGGACAATCTTGTGGTACATTTGGCAGTGTTTTTGTATACTTTATTTAAAGCAGGTAAGTTTAAATATTTTTGTATTATTATTTGCAAAATACCTTGTGTTGATTTTGCTCCTAAGCTCTCAAAAATTAAATAATGCAGAAACAGGCCTTTTTATGTTATCATCAGTGATTTACATTTTGGTCTTGCTTTCTTGGTTTGGAAGATTTCCCAGCTATAGTGACATGAAAGAAGCTGAACTGAACTGAACATAACTAAAACCAGGCTAAAAGCTCCTTATTGCTTCTAGTTCTCAAAATTAAATAATGCGGGGGGGGGGGGGGGGGGTATTTTGTTTGTTTTTTTGTTTAAGAATCACTTTTAATAATCATGTTGCATTATTGGAACTAAGCAAATCTTGAATAATAACTAAACAATTCTTGAATAATTTCCTCAACAACTGCAATATTCAAAGGTTCTACTAATGTAGAGTTTACAAAAATCACACTTCTTTTTCATTATTACTCTTTCTGACAAGCTTGCTTTTAATTTTGCTTTTAGTATCTTCTTATTTTCTCTAATTTCATTCCTTTTTCTACTTTAGTACAGGGAAATTACGGATATGTCCAAGTTCGCTGTCGACTACCTGACACTCAACAAAACACTGAATTTATCTTCACGGTCAACTACAACATGATTGAACATTTGAGATATAACAGCACAGAGGATAAGGCTGTTGGTTTCACTGAATTTGGAGAGAAACTGGCAGAAGAGTATAATAATAATAAGCTTTTACGTGCGCAACCAGAATTTGTGCTGGATCAATGCAAAAAAGTTGGAGATTTAATATTCCTTAATGTAGGGTTGACAGGTGAAAGAAATTTTCCACTTATTCACTACACATGCTTAAATTAAAGATGTAAGATATATTTTTATTAGAATAAAAACCTTGTATTTTGTTTTTCCACTTACACAGTACCACCAGAAGTCATTATCCGGCTGGATAGAGAAGCTAATGGGAATCAGAAAGCTGTTCTGGTGTGCAGTGCTTATGACTTCTACCCCAAACCCATCAAGCTGACGTGGATGAGAGATGATAAAGAGATGACGGCGGATGTGACCTCCACTGAGGAGCTGGCTGATGGAGACTGGTACTACCAGATTCACTCCCACCTGGAATACTTTCCCAAACCTGGAGAGAAGATCTCCTGTGTGGTGGAGCACGCCAGCTTTCATAGACCCATGGTCTATCACTGGGGTCAGAACAGAGTTATACTGATAGTGTTAAGAATCGGTTTGTTGCCCCACAGCACATTTTTATGAATTTCCTTTCATTTTTTACAGATCCTTCTCTATCTGAGTCTGAAAGGTCTAAGATAATTCTTGGGGCTGTGGGGCTGGTGATGGGGGTCGTGATGGCAGCCGGAGGTCTGATTTACCATAAAAGAAAACAAACAGGTTGGTATTCATAATGAAGACACATTTGGTGTGCTGGTAGTGTGAAGAAAATTCATCTTCCTTGTCATTATCAATTGGAAATTTATTGTTCTGATGCTGTCTACAGGCTTTTATAGACTTCTAGTTTGTTTACTTCCACTGCAAACAATGGACGGTGATGACCAGCAGTAAGTCACAACATCTGGGACTGCAACATCTCAAGAGATCCATCATGAGGACTGTATGACAACAATCAGGCATCAGTCACCTGTGCCACATCTTCTGATTGTCCATGTTTATTAAGTAGTCATAAAGTACATAAACTCTTCACTGTCACCTCTCTTTGGTTATTGATTTTCTGCTTGGCTTATGATTCTCAATTTTGTGTCTTCTGAGTCCCTACGATGGCATTTGCCCCGAGACTTTTGCATTCACATTTAAAAACGTTTGCAAATTTGTGAACTGCTTTACTACATTTTTAGTAAATGTATATGCAGCTGCATATATCATATTCATCTAATTAAATAGTCAGTAAACTGGTGTGACTGGATTTCTCAATATTTTAAAACATTTCACACATTTGAGCCCATCTTGCCATTGTATGTGCTATGATGTCAAAGGCAGATAGTCCATTTAATGGGTTAAATCACCCAAAAATTAAAATTCTGTCATTAATTACTCACCCTCATGTCGGTCCAAATCCGCAAGACCTTCATTCATCTTCAGAACACAAATTAAGATATTTTTTATAAAATGGCTCAGTAAGGCCTGCATCGCCAGCAATAACACTCCCTTTTTCAATTCCAAGAAAGCTACTAAGAACATATTTAAAACAGTTAATGCGACTACAGTGGTTCAAACTTAATATTATAAAGAGACTAGAGTACGTTTTGTGTGCCAAAATTAACAAAATAGTGACTTTATTCAACAATATCTATGGGCAATTAAAAACACTGTTTCATGAAGCTTTGAATTTTAAAGAATCATTTGTTTTGATTCAGTGGTTCGGAGTGCGCATCAAACTGCCAAACTCACGTGAACAATTGAAGTTTCAAAACACTTATGATGTAACAAAGCCTCGTTTACTGAAATAATGTGATTTTGGCGCTCTGAACCACTGTGAATCGCCTATCACTAGATATTGTTGAATAAAGTCACTATTTTGTTGTTTTTGGCACACAAAAAATATTCTATTTGCTTTATAATAATAAGGTTGAATCACTGTAAGCCTACTCACATAAACGGTTTTAAATATGTTTTTAGTAGCTTTCTGGTCACTGAAAAGTTAGGGCAATTCTAAGGGCCCACGCACTTTTGGGGGCCCCAGAGATCGGTTTTATTAGTAGTAACAGTCAGTGCTCAAAGTGGGCTGGTACGCTTCTCGCGCACTGGCACTTCTCACATGTTGTCGGTGCTGAACAGAATCGTCAGGCTACTAATTAATTGTATACATCGTGCGTTCAGAGCTTTTATAAGCTGTACGAACTGAGCACATGACGTCACAACAGCAGCACGAATGAGTCAGGAGGGCAAGGAGTGATGTTTCTAGCTATATAGGAATCATATCAAAAACTCAAAATTTGCATGTTTTGCGTCGTTTATGGTTGCTCACATCGATAAAATCGAGAACCCAGAAGGTGTTTATATCGTTTACATAACTTATACCGTTTTTTATAACTTATTTCGTTTTTTAACTTTAAAAGTTGTCGCCTTTTAGCGTTTTGCATCTGCTAATACTTAAATGAATATGGATACCTGCTTACCTTTTTGACTTGGGTAAATATTCACGTTCTTCATGCTATCGTTTGCAGGGAGGAGAAGATATTTTATCCTATTTAATTATAATTTGGTATTTTCACTTCAGTTTTGTAGTAGCTTCTGTTCACAAAGTTGATCTGGTTACCATGAGAACAGTGTCACGAGCTGCTGCTTCAGCCATCGTATGGTAGAAAATGTCCAAATAAAATAAATGTGTTCAACAAGCTGACAGAAGTCGATCCATTTATTTGTTGGAAGCGTGTAAATGTAACTAGTTTTATTGTTGTTTTTGTAAATATTCACTTTCCCATATGACGACGGAGGAGAATCGGAGGGTCACGTTCAGGACACAGACACGCTGTATTTTTGTATTTATTTCAACAAATGACAACTATTATGAAGATTTGGGTAAGGACTGTATTTGTGCTGGTGGAGGTGGAGTTGTATCCGCACTGGTGTGTCGGCAAGAACACATAAGACACAGTTGAACCAGAGTTTGAGGTTTACTGATGATTCATTTCAAGCAGTAACAGGAAGTGGTAACAGTGAGTGGTCTGAAAATATTAAAGAATAACAATAAGTATTATACATCTAAATCAATAACATTCACATAGGCAATCCAGGTTACATTATTAAAGTTGTTGCAATCTGTCCACAAGATGGCATCGCGAGCTCACACATGGAAATAGAGGGTATGCACGTGACGTCACCGTCGACCGTTACAACTGCGGTCACGGCCACTGAGTGGCAAAAGACTGAAGGGACTCGCACACCGGACGCGAAGCTCAGCGCCTCGCCACGTCTTTAAAATTCGAAAGCATCCCAGATAGCACACGTACGTCTGTTAAAGATCACTTCATCTGGAAAGCATCTGCTGTTTACAAACATCTAATAGATGTCTATAAGATGTCAGTTTTACATGCATTCTAAATCATTAACATCTTAAAGACGTCTTCTAAACGTCTATTTGACATCTGACAGGATACGTCCTATAGACGTATTCCAGATGAGCAAACACCCTAAATAATACGTCTTCCAGTAAACACGCACATCAAATAGACGTCTCCGAGATGTACGTGTGCTATCAGGGATTGTTTTCTATGAGTGTAACTTACGCACACCGGCAGCGACATTCGGTGCCTGTCCGCGGCGCCCAGCTATGACTCCGAAAAAAATATTAAAAAATGTGTTCGAAGTTGAAAGACGTGTCGCGGCGCTGAGCTTCGCGTCCGGTGTGCGAGCCCCTTGAGCGGCAGCATTGGTTTTCAGCGTGAATGTCGCGAATAACACACAAAACACATCCAAAACGGGAAAGAGCTTTGACTGTACAAATAGCTTTGACACAAACCCTGAGGTATATATTTAAAAACTGCAGAAAGCAACAGGGAAAAAACCAAATGGATCACTGCAATTCACAGAAACAGCTAGACTCCAGGCAGAGAAACATGTATTTGCAGTTATCATTTTGTGTCAAATTGTTGGATTTTGAGGTAAAATCATATATATATATTGTATTGTTATATATTAGTTTTACAACTCAATTAAATATTTTCCATCTTATATTCTGCATAATTGGGTGTTTTTCAACAACACTATACTATAAAACTTTTAGGGATGGACAATATGACTATATATAGAACATTGATATAAGTGATTACGCGGATTTAAACCTACCTATATCGTAGTTATATAAAATATTCACAGGCAGATTTGCTTTATGTGTCTCCCCGCCGTCGCAATCAGGCACATATAAATGTCAGGAAACTCCAGGCTGCAGATAAAGAAACTAAAAAATAAAGTAATATATACAAATATGAGCAAATAGCAATATAAATCACAATCCAGAGATATTACTCACACTATAATGGCACTCAGGCATTAGTTATAACATAAAAAGTAAATTTGGTGCTTAGGCGCTAACGCATCCTTTTTTTCCACAAACAACATCGTGAGTTCCTATTACAATTCCCGATTCAGCATTTTTCACAATAACGACAGAAAATCAAAATACTGCTCTAACTTCACAGTAGAAAGGCAGCTCGCGATATAAACAAACCCAGACTAGAACTGTACGTGACGGCAGCTTCACATCCTCTATATCTGCCTCCTCGATTCAGCAGAAAAGTAGCTCCTCCTCATAACATAAGGATCGCGTCCAACATATGTTGTGATTTTCTGTTTATACCTTTCTAAACCAGCAAAGAAATGAAGCTCTAGCGCAAGTTCTGCCGGGAAGACTCAAATGTTATGTCACTATTAATTCAGATCTAACCAATCATTATCTAACACTTGGAGTATAAAAGATTGGTACTTACACTTGTCTGAGTTCGCAGATGCCGACGCGAACTTCATTAATGTAGCGTCAGTTGCAAACCTTACAAATGTCTTCTAACAGACATATCGTGTGCGCATATTCAGATTCCGAAGAGGATTTTGTTCCACCATCTCCTCTTTCCCTGCATCGTAGTTCACGCATTCAGTGCCGCGACACCTCATGGGCTCAGTGGTCTTCGGATAAAATAATCAACACTCTCGAAGCAGTCGGAATACCTCTCAGTCAAGGATTATCCAGAGAAGACCTGCTTCTCATGGCCCAAAATACCCTGGGTAGTCCACCAATTACGGCCGACACCGCTGCTTCAACTTCAGCGCCGCCAGGCCAGACTAAGCAAGCCGGCAAGAAGAGGGCAGCCAAGTCATCTTCTCCACATCCAGCCAAAAGATCCTCGCAGTCAGTACGGATAACTTCTCCCACGGCCGTCTCCGGATCCGTGGATGTTAATTCGCAGCTCATTCAGGTCGTTCATAGCCTTTCAGACACTGTCAAAGGCTTAGAATCGAAGGTTTTGAAATTCGAAAATGCGTTCGCGACTTCTAACCTTTCAGCAAATCATCCTTCAAGATCTCTAGGAATTCCAACGGATCTTCCTCCACCTGCCGTATCAAGCTTTTCATCGTGTCTGCCTTCGACCTCCTCTGCACTGCCAGCTTCTCATCATACAATCCAGATGCCATTCCAACAGGTTTCTGCCCCGCCCGTTACATCAAACTTCAGTCTCTCCACGGCTCTTCCAGCCCAAGAGTTTGGTAGGCGTTTTGTTTCACCTGCTGCAGTCACGGTGTCTCCCCAAATAAGAGCTAACATCATCCAAGGTAAGGATATAAACCTGGCAACTTTATTGCTTCCTTTACCCGCAGCTGACAGACAAATGGTGAATTGTGGTGACATGGCAGTATTTCTCAAAACTTCCAATCCCAGATTACAACGAAATCTCTCATTTGGCAAATTTAAGTTATTAAATTTGCATGTTTATATTTGTTTACATGTTTATATTAGTTTACATAATTATACATGTTTATAATAGTTGCTTTCAGCATTTACCGAGACATTCTGTGCCAAGCTTTCCCAGATCGAAGGGAAGAACTCGATCTTTACTTATCAATGATGGCGGATTTTAATCAAAGATATGGAGGGACATTATTTTATGAATATCATTAATCTTTCTCTGCTAAATCCGCTTCTTTCATTTGTCTGTACAACACAAGAATGAACTGGTCTGTCACAGACACTGAACTGCTCGTCCGTCATTTTGGCGGTCAAAAGATCTTATCATGTGCTATATGCAGCGCTCACAGACACTCGGCTTCATTCTGCCCTAAAGCATTCGCTACCAAAGATCAGGCGTTAGATGGGAATCAAAGTTTTACTTTGCAGTGAGGCTCACGTTCGGGTGTAGAAGTAGTCCCCACATTTTTAATTCCCTTTCTGAAGCACTGTGTTGGATCCTGCTAAACGCCTGTAAGTTTCCTTTCGTTTTACATTTGCTTGACGATTTTTTG
Organism: Chanodichthys erythropterus; assembly: GCF_024489055.1. Classification (NCBI taxonomy): domain Eukaryota; kingdom Metazoa; phylum Chordata; class Actinopteri; order Cypriniformes; family Xenocyprididae; genus Chanodichthys; species Chanodichthys erythropterus. The sequence goes on from NC_090229.1 coordinate 23,831,115, forward strand.
CTTATTGATTTTCCTTCTTCCCAATCTTCAATTCTTGACACGCTTAAACAAGTTTTTAGTGATGTCGGCGTTCCCCTTTCGGAAGAGAAAACCCTGGGCCCCTCAGCTACGCTAGAATTTCTCGGCATCTTTCTCGACACGGTTAACATGCAAGCCTCTATTCCAAACGAGAAGCTTTTACGAATCAGAGAGTTTCTTTAATCTTTTTCTTCGTTACGATCCGTATCTAAGCGCGACATGCTTTCTCTGCTCGGTCACCTAAATTTCGCGATGATTATTATTCCTCTAGGCAGGACATTTATTTCTCGTTTGTTAACTCTTGCTCACTCCGTGCCAAAATTAAGCGATCCAATTCGGTTAGAAGAAGGGTGTTTGTCCGATCTCAGTTTTTGGTCATGCTTACTAAATCATTGGAACGGTATTTCCTTTTTCTATAACGAAGTTCCTGAATCGTCCGAAGATTTGCAATTGTTCACTGACGCTGCTCCTTCTATTGGTTTTGGGGGGTTCTTTCAAGGGCAATGGTTTGCCGAGAAATGGCCAAACGCATTTCCTAAGCCTGAATCAGGTTCCGTCTCTTCCACGCTCCATGAAATCTATCCTTTGGTGGTAGCTAGTGTTCTCTGGGGCTCCGAGTGGTCTTGCAAACGTATTATGATGTTTTGTGATAACAAAGCTACGGTAGCTATTATCAACAAAGGTAGATCTTCCAGTCTGACCATTATGCCATTTCTGACACGTTTAATCTGGCAATCCGTCGTTCATAATTTCATCATTATGGCTGCGCACATTCCTGGTCACTGTAATATCATTGCTGACTCTCTGTCTCGTTTTCGTTTCAGGCTTTCAGACGGCTCTGCCCTTCAGCCAATCAGGATCCAACTCCCTGCCCTCCGCTAGCAAAGATAATATTAAACTAGACTGTGGCAAGGGGGGCTTGGTTTAGCGAATCCTGCAGCGGGGGAGAGCGTCAGGAGAGGCGCGGTGAGTGAGTGGGTTAAGTGCAAATAACAAACACCTGTCTCTTGTTGCAGTAATTGGCGTGGAGAGAGTATAAAACGCCAGGAGAAACAGGAGCGAGTGAGAGAGAGAAGGACTGCTGGCTGCCACACTCCAGGATTCCTGTGTTTATTTTAGTTGGAGTGATTTTCTTGATTTGTGACCATTTTGTGCCTGTCTGCACACTTTTGTTTTGTATTGAAAATAAAGAGCAGTCAGCAGTCGAAAGCCGACCCTGCTGTCTTCCCTCCTACAACTCGAACATTGTTACACTGGTGCCGAAACCCAGGAGGGAAGATGGATGCCACCGCCACAACTGCGTCCTCTGCTATACCATTTGCAGAGCTGACTTACGACATGACCAGGAGAGGCGGTTCCAAGCCGTCCTCCAAGCCCAGCAGGAAGACCGCGAGAGGTTCTGGAGCCGGATAGACCGGGAGGTTCGCCCGGAAGCCACGGTCCATCAAGCTGTGCCCGCCCATCTCCCGCTGAACAAGATGGGGCCTGAGGACGACCCGGAGGCCGGAGTCCTGAGCTGCACCGCCAACGCTTCCGCTCCCTGGAGCTTGGCGAGTCCTGCCGACCCTTCGTGTTGGCCCAACAGTTCCGGGACTCCTGCCACAAATGGTTGCTGGCCGACAGAAGCGACGTGGAGGACATCATCGATCGAGTGGTGCAGTTCGTCACTCGGCTCCCTAGAAGAACGTCCGAGTGGGTCCAGTGCCACCGCCCCACGTCGCTGGAGTCGGCTATCCATCTCGCGGAGGACCATATGGTGGCGTGCCCCGGGGTCAGCGAACCTTTGCCATCCGCCTCTCTCCTTCTTTTTCTTCTCCTTCTCTCTCTCGGCCTGTCCCTTTACCCAGGTCCCGTCCGCCCAGCACTCCTAGAGTCCCGCCCCGGGGGCGGGGAGGGAATGGCCAGAACCATTATGCAGCTCCCTGAGTCCCGCCGGGTTGGACCCCGCCCCTGTTTCTCCGCTCTCTCCACATCAGCCACTTAACTCACTCCATGCCACTGGAGCGGCGGGGAGGTCTGGGCCGGCCTGCTGGCGTTGCGGGGACCCGGACCATTTTGAGGATAGGTGTCCTGTTATGGAGGTGGGGACGATGATCCGGGTCCTGGATGTCCCGCAGGCTGCCCCCGGTCAGGCTGGGTGGTACCAAATTCCTGTGAGTATCAAGGGGGGTACCTATCAGGCATTGGTGGATTCAGGATGTAACCAAACCTCAATCCATCAAAGTTTGATACAATCCGGGGCATTGGATACGAGCCGCATGGTTAAAGTACGGTGTGTGCACGGGGACGTGGTTGAGATCATCGATCGAGTGGTGCTGGAGCAGTTCGTCACTCGGCTCCCTAGAAGAACAGCCGAGTGGGTCCAGTGCCACCGCCCCACGTCGCTGGAGTCGGCTATCCATCTCGCGGAGGACCATATGGTGGCGTGCCCCGGGGTCAGCGAACCTTTGCCATCCGCCTCTCTCCTTCTTTTTCTTCTCCTTCTCTCTCTCGGCCTGTCCCTTTACCCAGGTCCCGTCCGCCCAGCACTCCTAGAGTCCCGCCCCGGGGGCGGGGAGGGAATGGCCAGAACCATTATGCAGCTCCCTGAGTCCCGCCGGGTTGGACCCCGCCCCTGTTTCTCCGCTCTCTCCACATCAGCCACTTAACTCACTCCCTGCCACTGGAGCAGTGGGGAGGTCTGGGCCGGCCTGCTGGCGTTGCGGGGACCCGGACCATTTTGTGGATAGGTGTCCTGTTATGGAGGTGGGGACGATGATCCGGGTCCCGGATGTCCCACAGGCTGCCCCCGGTCAGGCTGGGTGGTACCAAATACCTGTGAGTATCAAGGGGGGTACCTATCAGGCATTGGTGGATTCAGGATGTAATCAAACCTCAATCCATTAAAGTTTGATACAATCCGGGGCATTGGATACAAGCCGCATGGTTAAAGTATGGTGTGTGCACGGGGACGTGGTTGAGTATCCTATTTTGCCGGTAATTATTAAATTTTGGGGACAAAATCATAGTGTTGAAGTGGCAGTTAATCCGCACCTCCGGCATCCGTTAATTTTGGAGATGAATTGGCCAGCGTTTAAAGAATTATTGGGAATTTTATGTACGGATGCCTCTTGGGGGGAAAATGCGTCGGAGGGGAGTGAGAGTGTGCAGCTGGGAGAGACTGAACCGGGACCACTGAGTACTGCCTCGGGTGAACAGAGCAAAATCGAGAGAATAATTCTCTCGGAGCACGATGATTTTCCCCTGGAGCAGTCTCAGGATGAGACGCTGAAACGCGCATTTGAACAGGTCAGGACCATCGACGGTCAGCCTCTCCAGCCTGAACAACCGCTTAAATATCCATATTTTGCAATAATTAAAGATAGGTTGTATCGAGTGACCCAAGACGCTCAGACAAAAGAAGATACAACCCAGTTATTAGTACCTAGGAGCCGCCGGGAAATGCTTTTTCAGGCGGCTCATTCCAATCCAATGGCTGGTCATTTAGGACAGGTAACGACACTAAATCGCCTCATGACCCGATTTTTTTGGCCGGGCATTCACGAGAATGTGCGCAGGTGGTGCGCGGCTTGTCGTGAATGTCAGTTGGTAAATCCACCGGCCACCCCAAAAGTGCCTTTGCGCCCCCTTCCATTAATGCAGGTCCCCTTCGAGAGAATTGGCATGGACCTCATCGGGCCATTAGAGCGATCAGCACGAGGACATCGTTTTGCATTAGTCATTGTGGATTATGCAAGACGATATCCAGAAGCAGTGCTGCTCCGCAACATTTCCGCTAAGAGGAAATATTTTTCTTTAATCTCCCGAGTGGGGATTCCCAAGGAAATCCTCACTGATCAGGGCACGGCGTTTATGTCACGGACGTTACGTGAACTTTACGAATTATTGGGCATTAAATCGATTCGGACCAGCGTCTTTCACCCACAAACGGACGGGCTTAAGACAATGATTCGTAAATTCGTTCAGGAAAACGCCAAAAATTGGGACAGATGGTTGGAACCCCTGTTGTTCCCTGTGCGAGAGGTCCCGCAAGCCTCCACGGGGTTTTCCCCCTTCGAGTTGCTCTATGGTCGCCAGCCCAGAGGGGTGTTGGACATCATAAGAGAGACTTGGGAGGACGGACTTTCTCAATCTAAAAACGAAATTCAGTTTGTGATGGACCTGAGAACAAAACTCCACACTTTGGGGCGGCTCTCTATGGAGAATTTGTTACAGGCCCAGGACAAACAGAGCCGGCTGTATAACAGGGGAACTAATTTGCGTTAATTTGCACCGGGAGATAAAGTGCTTGTATTACTCCCAACGTCAAGTTCAAAATTACTTGCAAAGTGCAAAGGACCGTTTGAGGTCACACGGCAAGTGGGAAAGCTCGATTATGAGGTAATACGCTCAGATAGGAGAGGAGCACGTAAAATTTATCACCTCAATCTCCTTAAAAAATGGAATGAGGGAGAATCAGTGATGTTGGCGACGTTGATTAGCGGAGAGGATGATCTTGGACCAGAAGCGAATATAAAAAAACAATCTCTCGCTCTGGACCCAGGGGGAGATCACCTCTCGCCCTCCCAACTCATTGATTTGACTACATTACAGGCAGAGTTTGCTGACGTGTTTTCTCCCCTACCTGGTTGTACAAACCTCATTCAGCACCATATCGAGACAGAGCCGGGCGTGGTGGTTTGCAGCCGGCCTTATCGCTTTCCTGAACAAAAGAAAAAAGTGGTTCAGGAGGAATTAGGGGCAATGCTTGAAATGGGGGTAATAGAAGTAACCAACAGTAACTGGGCGAGCCCGATAGTTTTGGTTCCTAAGACGGATGGCTCAGTGTGGTTCTTTGTGGATTTTCGCAAGGTGAATGCTGTGTCGAAATTTGACGCATATCCAATGCCGCGGGTTGACGAATTGCTTGACCGGCTTGGTTCGGCTCATTTTTTTTTCGACATTGGATTTAACAAAGGGTTATTGGCAGATCCCCTTGTCTCCATTATCCCGAGAAAAAACAGCTTTCACGATGCCTTTTGGATTACATCAATTTGTTACACATCCTTTCGGGCTGTTCGGGGCACCGGCTACCTTTCAGCGGCTGATGGATAAGGTGTTGCGGCCCCATGGTGCATATGCGGCTGCCTACCTAGATGATATCATTATATTTAGTAATGATTGGTAGCGGCATATGCAGCATGTGAGGGCGGTATTGAGGTCGCTGAGAGGAGCTGGGCTCACGGCCAACCCGAAGAAGTGTGCGATTGACGCGTGGAGGTAAAGTATCTGGGTTTTCACTTGGGACACGGGCAGGTGCGTCCACAAATTGATAAGACTGCAGCAGTTGCGACCTGTCCGCGTCCCAAGACCAAAAAGGAGGTGAGACAGTTCTTGGGGCTGGCGGGATATTATAGAAGGTTTGTGCCTAATTATTCGGACCTCACCAGCCCCTTGACTGATCTTACTAAAAAGGAAGCACCAGATACGGTCCAGTGGACGGAGCCGTGCCAGCAGGCGTTTACCCAAGTAAAGGCTGCTCTGTGTGGCAGGCCGTTGCTTCATTCTCCTGATTTCTCTCTCCCTTTTTTGTTGCAGACGGACGCATCGGACAGGGGGCTGGGTGCTGTCCTGTCCTGGCTGCAGTCCGGATGGCTCCCCGGGCGGTGGGGGTATGTGGCAAGGGGGCGTGGTTTAGCGAACGCTGCAGCGGGGGAGAGCGTCAGGAGAGGCGCGGTGAGTGAGTGGGTTAAGTGCAAATAACAAACACCTGTCTCTTGTTGCAGTAATTGGCGTGGAGAGAGTATAAAACGCCAGGAGAAACAGGAGCGAATGAGAGAGAGAAGGACTGCTGGCTGCCACACTCCAGGTTTCCTGTGTTTATTTTAGTTGGAGTGATTTCTTGATTTGTGACCGTTTTGTGCCTGTCTGCATACTTTTGTTTTGTATTGAAAATAGAGAGCAGTCAGCAGTCGAAAGCCGACCCTGTTGTCTTCCCTCCTACAACTCGAACATTGTTACAAAGACCAATTGCTCAAATCGGCTAGTCACTATATCTACAAAGGCATGTCTTATTCCACACTCAAGGCTTATACTTCAGCATGTTCTTCATTTCTTATGTTTTGTTTTTCCCTTTCAGATTCCGCTATTTCCCATTTTAATATCGACCATCTATGCTTTTCTAGTTCACAATTTTGAAAATCGCAATCAAAAAATTTCTTCCATTCGTAGGTTGCTCGCAGGCATTTAATTTTATGCAAGGTATTTTAATCCTAATTATCCTAGTCTTTTCACTGTACCATCTATTCGTTTGTTACTCAAAGGCATGGCTAACTCGTCCAGCAAACGTCCAGATCGCCGCCTTCCAATTACTTTATCCATTTTACAAAGATTAATTCTTTCCATCCGCAATGGTCTCTTTTCCCCTTATATTAACACTCTGCTAGAAGCTGTGTTTCTATCAGCTTTCTACGGTTTTATGCGCCCAGGGGAATTTACTTCAGATTCTAAACATTTCAATCCGACCCGCTGTCTTTCTTTTTCCGATTTATGTTTTTAACGTCTCGGTTACAAAGGTAACCCTCGTTCCCTGAAGGAGGGAACGGAGACGTACGTCGGACAGACCGACGAATAGGAATCTCGCTAGAGAGGCCAATCTACTTCGAGTGTAACTAAACAAGCCAATGCACATTGGCATGCAATCATATGCATCAGCTGCTCGCCTCGTAGCGCGGGTATATAATGAGCAGCAGGTGCGTTGCATCTTCAGGTTTTCGCTGAGGAGCCGAACCGGATAGGCGGCAGCATCAGCGGGGTACAGCGACTGTGGCGACGGGACGTACGTCTCCGTTCCCTCCTTCAGGGAACGAGGGTTACCTTTGTAACCGAGACGTTCCCATTCAGTCGGTCACGTTCGACGTACGTCGGACAGACCGACGAATAGGAATCCCTACCAAAGCGCCACAGGAGCTGCCCCCTTCCAGCGCTCTGTTGTAAGCCACCTGAACCCCCTTGCCTGAGGATGGTGGGACAGGGCTAACACAGAGAGAGTCGATCACTGCTGTTCCCCAAAACCCATTCAGTGAGACTATTGGATAACGCTGGGAAAGCGTACCCTTCGCTGGGAAAGGAACGCTGCGGAAGCCACATCCTTCCCCGAAGGAGTTATGTGGAGAAGTACATATGGACTAACCCTGTAGGGCTGTGCTACATATGGAAGAGCTGGGGTGACTCCAACCCGATGAAGGGTAGGTTCTCCCAGAGGGAAAGACACAGGCTTCGTTTAGGAGCAACCGTGGAACCAACCATATGGGATCCCCGTAGGGTCACACATATGGAACCCAGCCTAAACCCGGTTCTCAAGGATACAACGGAGTATAGGCCTGGCGCCAGACGCTCCGCCACGTCGGCTGCCGAAGGGATATCGGAGGACTCGACAGGGTCTGCCTTGTAGGGACTCTCTGGAGAAAAGAAGCGCATGTAGCGCAGCAAGCCGACACTAAGCCGGGGCCTCTCCGTGCCTCTGACCTGTGGCGAGAACATGGGAGGAGACCGGCTCGACACGAAGGCTATAGTATCTAGCGAACGTGTTAGGTGTCGCCCAGCCCGCAGCTCTACAAATGTCTGTCAGCGAGGCGCCACGAGCCAGCGCCCAGGAGGATGCGACACCTCTCGTGGAGTGAGCATGCAACCTGAGCGGGCAAGGCCCACCCTGAGCTTGGTAAGCCAGGGCGATGGCATCCACTATCCAGTGGGCCATCCCCTGCTTGGAGACAGCCTTTCCCTTCTGCTGGCCTCCATAACAGACAAGAGCTGGTCTGAGGTCCTGAGGCTTTAGGTTCTGTCTATGTACAGTCGCAAAGCGCGGACTGGACAGAGTAAAGCCAGGGCTGGGTCTGCCTCCTCCGAGGGCAGCGCTTGCAGGCTCACCACCTGGTCCCTGAAGGAAGTGGTAGGAACCTTGGGCACATAGCCAGGCCGGGGTCTTAGTACCACGTGGCTATCACCCGGCCCGAACTCCAGGCACGATTCGTCGACCGAAAATGACTGCAGGTCCCCTACCCTCTTGATGGAGGCCAATGCCACCAGCAGCAAAGTCTTCATAGACAGAATCCTTAAGTCTGCTGACAGCAAAGGCTCAAAGGGAGCAATCTGAAGTGCTCTCAGCACCAGAGTGAGGCCCCAAGAGGGTATGGAGAGGGGACGAGAAGGATTTAACCGTCTCGCCCCCCTAAGGAACCTGATGACCAGGTCGTGCTGACCAACAGATTTGCCATCTAAGTGGTCGTGGTAAGCGGATATAGCAGCAGTATGGACTTTGAGGGTGGAGGGGGGACAGCCTACGCTCCAACCCTACTGCAAGAAGGAAAGCACGACTCTGATCGAGCATCTTCGGGGGTCTTCCCGGCGAGAAGAGCACCACTCGACGAACAGGTTCCACTTTGGAGGTGTAAGCACGTCTCGTAGACAGTGCACGTGCCGAAGTGATGGTGTTAAGTACCTCAGGGGGTAAGTCACCTAGAACCTCCGCATCCCGTCCAAGGGACCAGACATGGAGTTTCCAGAGGTCTGGACGCGGGTGCCAAAGAGTGCCCCGTTTCTGAGAAAGAAGGTCTTTCCTCAGAGGGATGGGCCAGGGAGGGGCTGTTGCGAGGAGTGAGAGTTCTGGGAACCAGGTCCGGTTGGGCCAGTAAGGCGCAACTAACAAGACCTGCTCCTCGTCCTCCCTGACTTTGCACAGGATCTGTGCAAGTAGGCTCACTGGGGGAAACGCATATTTGCGCAGGCCCCGGGGCCAGCTGTGAGCCAGTGCATCTGTCCCGAGTGTCCCCTCGGTCAGAGAGTAAAACAACTGGCAGTGGGAGGTTTCTGGTGAGGCAAACAGGTCTACCTGAGCCTCTCCGAATTCTCTCCAGATCAGCTGAACCACCTGGGGTTGGAGTCGCCACTCTCCTGGCAGCGCAGCTCGTGATAGCTCGTCGGCCACACGGTTGAGCACACCGGAGACATGAATGGCGCGAAGCGACCTCAGATGCTTCCGACTCCACAGGAGGAGATGGCGGGCGAGTTGTGACATGCGACGGGAGCGTAGACCACCTTGACGGTTGATGTACGCAACGGTCGCAGTGTTGTCCATACAGACCAGTACATGCTTGCCCTGAAGCAGGCCTTTGAGGCGGCTCAGAGCAAGGCGTACTGCCAGCAACTCGAGGCAATTGATGTGCCAATGCAGATGGGGTCCCGTCCAAACCCCTGAGACTGCATGCCCGTATTACGTGGCACCCCAGCCGGTGGCAGAAGCATCTGTGAACACCACAGCATGCCGGGACACCTGTTCTAGGGGCACTCCTGCCCGAAGAAACAAGGGGTCCGACCACGGACTGAAGGTTCGGCGGCACTCCTGAGTGATTGGCACCCGGAATGTGCCGCGCTGCCACGCCCATCTCGGGACTCGGCCGTGAAGCCAGTGCTGAAGCGGTCTCATATGAAGCAGACCGAGCGGTGTTACAGCCGCAGCAGCCGCCATATGCCCCAGGAGCCTCTGAAAGAACTTCAGTGGGACCGCTGTCCTGCCATTGAATGTATTCAGGCAGTTCAACACTGACTGAGCACGTTCCTCTGTGAGGCGTGCTATCTGCTCGACCGAATCCAACTCCATACCGAGAAAAGAGATCCTCTGCACCGGGGCGAGTTTGCTCTTTTCCCAGTTGACCTGAAGCCCCAACTGGCTGAGGTGTCTGAGCACCAAATCCCTGTGTTTGCACAACTGATCCCGGGACTGTGCTAGAATGAGCCAGTCGTCGAGATAGTTGAGAATGCGAACACCCTGTTCTCTCATGGGAACAAGGGCTCCCTCCACGACTTTCGTGAAGACGCGGGGAGACAGGGCCAGCCCGAAGGGTAGGACTCTGTACTGATATGCTCGACCTTCGAACGCGAATCTCAGGAATGGCCTCTGTCGTGGAAGAATTGAAACATGGAAGTACGCGTCCTTCAGGTCAATCGCTGCAAACCAATCTCGGGGACGGATGCACTCGAAAATGCGTTTCTGCGTGAGCATTTTGAATGGTAGCTTGTGGAGGCTCCGATTCAAAACTCGCAGGTCCAAGATCGGTTGTAACCCGCCGCTTTTCTTGGGTACAATGAAGTAGGGGCTGTAGAACCCCGACCTCAAATCGGCTGGAGGGACCGGCTCTATCGCGTCCTTCGCCAGTAGGACTGCGATCTCCGCACGCAGGACAGGGGCATCGGCATCTTTCACTGTAGTGAAGAGGACGTCCCTGAACTTGGGGGGGAGCCGGGCGAACTGAATCGCAAAGCCGACCCTGATGGTCCGAAGGAGCCAGCGAGACGGACTGGGGAGCGCTAACCCGGCTCGCAGAGACCGTACAAGCAGGACCAAAGGGACCACCGGTGTACCCGCAGCAGGGCAGCGAGGTGGAACACAGGGACGCGGCTCGGGGGGCTCTCTTTGTGAGGCGGCCCGAAGCGGCGTCACAGTGTGCTAGGCAACACTTACCTGGCTCCACGGATGGACAGAGGGAGCAGTCGAGGCTTTGGCTGCCCGCTGCTCGCTGCTGTCCGCTGGCGACAGAAGAGGGGGATGAGAGTGGTGAGGTTTTTCTCCTCCCACTGCTCTCCAAACCCTCTTCAGACCTGGAAATGGAGGAACTGCTCTTTAAAATTTGGGTACCGCTGCCTCTTGGGTCAGCGGCGGAACAGAAACAAACCCAATAAAGGATTTACCACCTGGTCCTCCTCCAGGGGTGGAAGAGCAGCCCCACCCATCTCTGGGTCGCCCGTCTCAGGGGTGATTCTCACCAACCAGTTAAACAGCTGCAGAGACGGGAGGCGTCATCTCCCCGCAATGGATACAGCAGAGCCTGCTGGGCCGGAGTTTCTTGCAGGGGACGACACCCTTGGCGACGAGCAGACTGAGGGGCGGCCCAAGAGGAACTCAATGGTTTGTCATGGGAAGCTCCCCTATCCGCTACTAACTGAGGAGAACCGCTGGGCTCAGTCCTCGACAGTGTCACCGAAAGGCCACCTCGTAAGATGGGAGCATTGAGAAAGCATTTAGCTTGACAACCTCTCACACCTCACAAGGTAAGCCAGGGGGCACTTCTGGACCACGGAGGTGGACATCGTCTGGCTGAGGGCCTGCGCCGTGACTTTGATCACGGTTAGTCAACAAGCGCAGCTCAACCCCAGCACAGAACTACCCTCATGCAAAAAGAGTGCCTTGGCCTCACATGCAGGGTGGGTGTGGTCTGTGTACAGCCACCCCATCCAAGAGGGTAGTGAGAGAGGAAAAACTTATGCAGATTGGCACCTTTGGCATTCCATATTTATGGCACCAATATACCCCCATACTGCCAAGTTTTCCATGCACATCTGGAAGACCCAGGAAAGCATGGCTGTAAACTCTGAATCTGAGTCAGCATAAGCACACACCATTACAGTGGGCAGCGTCACCCTCATTTCCAGAGCATAACAGCACTCTCTCCGATGCTGCAATCGACGTCTGTCCCTCAGCTGGAGCTCTGAATGAAATGCTAGGTTCCCCTATGAAAAGGACCAGCAATCCAATCCAGAAACTGCACAGCTTGCAATGCGCTAGAGAGGGAGGGGCCCTAGGGGGTTGGTTCCCCGAAGGAACCCCTCAACCTCATGTCACCCAAGCCATATCAGCAAAGTAGACCTCTTCTGGTGCACCAGAGAGGGCGCTACAATGGAGATTACGCAAGGGAACCGCGCATCTAGAGCGCCGAGCGAGCGCTGGGTTGCCGTGACAACCCGCGCTGCAGCCCGGCAGCTTGACGGCACACGACACGCAGAGGAGCGAGAGGTTTGCTCTCGCTGATCTCCGCGGTCTCCCAGAGTGTCGGGCAGAGCCGCGGCTGTGCTTTTACACACAAGCGGCAGCTGGCCAACAACAGAGGGGACTCAAGCTTCCCGGAGAAAGAAGAGTCACGACCGGCGTGTCGACGTGATCATGTTCTCATATGAAAACATGAACACCCACGAACATCATTTCAGCACGCGCCCAGACATGCGAAACGGTGATCGTGGCCGTCAGTGAGGACAGGAACGATCGCATCCAGAAACACAAGTAGGATGTCGTCTTTAACACTAGAAGTCCCAGAGAGCAGCCATTTGGCTTTTCTACCTATAAAACCCGCAGGACAGCCGATGTGCTGGAAGGCTTTAGGCTAATATCCTTAATCAGCTGTGAACAGTTGCTTTTGTTATGTAAACAATGTGGGGCCATGCTGAGCCACTTCAAGGAAATTTGTGTTTCACTTTGCCATCTTAGGGAGAAATCAACACACATGTTTTTTTTTCCTTTGTTGCTGAGATCTATTGATAAAAATAGTACAAAATAAAATAAAGAAACCAACCATTTGTACACATATTTACAAATAATATTAAAAAGTGAGTGAGTACATTCCAGCAATCACTCACAATTCTGGCACTGCCTGGCAATATATTATAAATACATTTTGTATATATTCATTATATATTAATCTTATATTTGAAATACATCATAAGTCCATTTTTAAAAGTGTTTGAAAGATGGGTTCAAGTGTAGTATAAGTGGTAACTAAATACATTTTTCTATACAGAGATGGTATGTTAAAAGCACATTTTAGTTCAAATTCATGGTGTCTCAAAATAGCACAGTTGAGTACACTTAGATGTTCTTAAGACTATCTTAAAAAGTACTAAAGAAGAGCTTTTAGTATATTAAGTACAAAATAAGTGCACGGAAATAGAGCACTGTACATTATGGAAGTGTAAAAGTGTACTAAAATAAAGTGTATTTTACTGCACTTTTTTTCACCTGGGTAGACACTCCAACACTTTCCATTTGGATTAAGATTATTTTTATTACCACACTGGCAGATATTGATCATTTTACTTAAGTAAAATGCACTTAATTTAGATCCCCCCAGGAAACAAGACTAAATATCATATATAATTTTCTCATATAGAAAATCCATCTTGATTTAAAGGGCATATTGCAGGTTAGAGCTTTAGTGATTCAATGTGTTGAAAAATAATGTATGAAATAGATTTTCTTGAAAAAACACGCATAAATACGCTACATAGGCTTCTGGAGTCGTTTTTTGTGAGAACATTTTATGCTGAGGAAATTGTAAATGCTTATTTATACTCGTATAACTAATCACAGCCATACAATTAGCCTGCTATGTGTTTAAGAGAGCAGGGACAGGCCAGAATTAGACAGAATAACGGTCAAAAGAGACAAATTGAGCTGTTGTGTGAGGAGAAGCGGAGAACAGGACAGAGACCGGTGTTAGCTTATAGATATATAACGTTAGGTAACGACATGTGCTCAGATCACAATATTGTACAGATTATTATCATGAATCAGGCAATAGCAAAGCTATTGGTCATCTAGGGAGTAACTGATTACTAATAACAGAAACGAATAAACTTTGATCAAGCGTATGTCACACGCGTTAATATCCGTCCACACTAACGTTACGTGATATAGCCGTTTCTCATCACGACTGATTTGGTAGTTAGCAAATGTAATAATCAAACACAAAACTTAAAATGTGCACCGTAAGTCTTCATTGAGCTGCATCTCTGACGGATCCGTGATCATGTCTCCCGCCGGCGGCCAAACATGTTACTGTACACTGTTAGAAATTACCAGCATTTCACAATAATTAACAGTATTATTTTACAGTAACTTGTTGTAATTAAGTTTCCCTGTAATATCCCAATGAATACCTGTAAAAACTACAGTTTCCTTGGATTTTACAGCATTTAACTCTTATTTTACAGTAAAATCTTGCAATCTAAAACCTGCTGTTATATCACAACAAGGTCTGTAGTATCACAGCAACACTGAAAAAAATTAAGGATTTCACAGCATTAAACAGTATTATTACAGTGAAATATTGTATTGAAATATGCCCTGGGAAGTCACATGACATAACCGAACTGTTTGGTTTTGAACTGAAGGCGCCGTCGTGTCCCTCTTCTATTCCGGGCTGAATGAGAAGGTGAGTTTGCATCACTTACACCCATGTTATTTTAATATAATTATAATATTTACTTTCAAATAAACGTTTATCGCATGACACAGTTCACATTTTGTTAGCAAGTGCCCAGAATTGTTGAAAGTTCTCTCACAGCATTTGCTAATAGTAATGACGAGAGTTTCGCTATAATTTTTCATGTTACTATCACCGTTTATAAAACCAATGATGGGACAAACATTACAATCTATGCGTGCACATTTCTGTAATTAGTCAAGGTTATCATAGATTAGCAGGGCTAACCGTTAGCTTTTTAACTTTAATAACTTAGTGATTCAAACGGTCCATTATTTTTTTTTTTTTTTTTTACAGCGGATATCCTAGTTAACGTTACAACAGTTAACATTTTGTTAGCAAGTGCCCGGAATTGTTGAAAGTTCTCTCACAGCTTTTGCTAATAGTAGTAATGTTAGTAATGACGAGAGTTTCGCTATAATTTTGCATGTCACTATCACTGTTTAAACAAATCTGGTGTTTGTAAAGTTTATAAAACCAATGATGGGACAAACATTACTATTTATGTGTGCACATTTTTGTAATTAGTCAAGGTTATCATAGATTAGCAGGGCTAACCGTTAGCTGTTTAACTTTAATAACGGTCCATGAAAAAATATTTTTCCAGCGGATATCCTAATTACAACATGACTGAGCTAACTGGAGTAAGTCGTGTTCGACAACGGGAGGGTTTTAACACTGGGGTTCCCACTTGTCCTGATATGAATGAATAATAATTGTAAAAGTTTAAAATGCACTTTACATTGAGAGAGCAATCTCAAAGTGCTACAAAAACTATATATACCACTATAATTTTTGACATATGGCTAAAATTAAATTACGATCAATGATCATAATCTGCATTCAAACTGAAATTCTTATTGTTGGTTGCCTTTGTGTAATTTCTCCTTTTTCTTTCCAGGTCATCAGAGGGGGAGGCTAACTATCCTGTTCAGTGTCAGGCTAAGAGTGAGGAGAAAAAGATTAGGTAGGTGACTAGTTAACATGCACCACAATATTCAACTGTAAATTTGTTGGCTGTGACCATGTGTCTGAGAATGTGTGTAACTATGTTCAGCACACAAAACAGATGAGGACAGACCATCCTGGATTACTGTGCAACCCCAACCCCAAGATCTGTGATGTTCTGGCCTGCTATGATCCAGACTCTGACAAGGCTGTCTGCATCCTGCTGCTCCTAATGTTGTACTTCAAAGAGCCAAAAGAGAGCTTGATGCTTGAAGTTGATGTAAGATTTTTTATTCAAATATTTAAAATGCAAAATGATTACATTATCAACATTTACCTTGCATGATTTACTACCTCTGACCAATGAACAATATTTATCCTTCATCCTAAATCCATGCTATTGTGTATTAACTATGTTACAGCCATGTGCCACTGCTGTGAACGTCAATACTGCAGAACTCCCCGGCAACCCCTGCTTGATCATTCAAGGTAATGTTACTTTGATCTAGTATCAACATTTCTAACTCATTATTTTGTTTTCATTCTAGAAATCTACATGACCACAATAAATAATATTAATTATAATAAGAATTACATTTGTATAGCCCTTTGTCTCTTAAGCAGATCGCAAAGTGCTCATAACACATAATGTTGTATCTGTTCATTTCAGGTGACATGATGAAGCCGTCTGGATGGCTTATATCCATCGAGGGACATGTCGTGATGGGCCCACACCCTTTCTTTTTACACGGAGTAGTTGCTTTCTTCAGCAGCTATTACGTATTCAACCTTGAGTATCCTGCCGCTGGATCTTCGATGCTGGAGTTCATTCAAAGGTATTTTATAAAGATCACATTTAATCTTGTAATTCACATTATAGTACAGGCTTACAACTCAATGATTGTCTTGAGGTCAAAAATGCTGACACACGAGGTACCTGAGGCTAACCTGGTGAGACCATCCTGATCTCGCGAACTCATTCAATTTCGCTCTGCAGATCAGTCTGGGTACCTGCCGGTCCAATCACAGCTATTTATTTTGTTTTGGGGCAGGCTATGTGATGATGATTTCGAAACGTGTATTGCGAAACGCGAATGTATTGAATGAAGTAGATGAAATTTTCTTTAAAAGCAAAACAATATGCTCTTAGGCCCTTAAAGGTGCTAAAGAGGATCTTTTCGTCGACTGAGAAACTTTGGTTACTGTTACTGTTACTGAGTTTTTGAAATGAGCGCATGCGTAAGAACAACCCCCCTCCTTTGAAGGAACGCCTCCCAAAACTCGTAAACACTCGTATTGGAACACGAGTGTTTACCACCAGCATTCGCTGTGTCGTGTTAGTGGATTCATTATGTCAGACTCACCGCAGGTAACTCATAATCTGCAGTTGTTACTCCTGTCTCCTGACAAAAACATTGCATGCAGCGCCTGTGGAGTGTGGAAAGTTACTGGAGCACGCAGCTGCACTCGTCTCTCACAAGGAACGTCATGGCAGTGATTGACAAGTTAGAGGGCCAATCGTTTAAGCGATGATCGCCTAAACGATTGGCTGATGTTTTTAAGGCCCTACTTCGTGCACAGATTATGTATATTAATATCATTCCTTTCAGTGCACCTAATAAATAGTTTTTTATCAGTTAGTAAAGACAGTTTCAAGTAATATTGCAAAAATGTATAAAACGTAACATCCTCTTTAGCACCTTTAATTGAAAAGGATGTGTTTGTCATACTTTCAACAGGATTTGGTTTCAATTTACCAACTGGCCAATTATGCGTGAAGATGCATTTCAGTGGCGGCGCACGTTGATATGGCCTCTTATAGTAGACAATCAACCGCTTTGCCTCTGGCAAACCTAACCTGAGGCACCTTGGCTAAAAATGGCAAAAAACAATTATGGTGAGAGTAAGATCTAACAAGTTTGGATTATAAATCTATTAGGGTTTGATGTAGGGAAAAAGCACAGCAAAAAGCACACCTTGATAAATGCTGTCTGCAATACATACTGCAAGTCTATTTAAAACTGAAACTATCTTTGCTTATTAACAGGTGCTTCCTGGGCATCAATCCTGAAAGAGGCTTCAAAGACCAAGAAGCGGACAACAATGAACCCTCAAGTGAGCACCCTTGTGAGGAAACTTTTGACTTTGAGTGGGCATCATAGTTTTTTTTTTACAGCGGTAGTTGTCAGGCTCAGTTTTGAGTAGCCTTGTTCTTTTTGTAATTTTTCAAGACAACTTTGCACTACAAGATTTTTACACAATGCTGTTGCGTGTGGACTCATTATAATGTTTGAGACTGAGAGGAGCGCCTGACCCCTTTACGACATTCCTTCATCACTCTCTCCCTTGCTCTCTTATCTTGCCATGAAGGCCTCATTCCCATCCTGTCCATTACTGTTATTGTGACACAGCTAGTTGAATAGTTGAATTTTGAACAGGTAGTTGAATTGCAAGTTTGCACAATTTCTCTGCATTTTCTGCATTTTAAGATGGCTTTTATGACTAGAAAGTTTAATTTCTTGAACTCTTGAAGTTCTTGGCATCTGCTGTACATTGAAAAATATTTATTTGTTAATAAATATGCCATTGGGCTAACGTTGACTTTACCTCAGAGTTGTTTGTTGGGGGGAGGGGGTTAATTGTACAATGATTGTAAATTCACAGTAAATTATTGTCAACTTGTACATTACTTTCACAGTACACACTGTAAAAGTACAGGGCCTTGTTGTAATGATGTACAGCAAAAGATTGTAATTCCCCAGTAATGTACTGTAATATCACAGTAATTGCTTTATCATTGAAGCTGTGAAGTTACAGTATACAGTTGTGCTTTTACAACAATGCATTGTAATATCACAGATATAAAATTACAGTAAATTGCTGTGAGTATATTTCACAGTATATTGCTGTAATCCTTACTGTGAAAGTCATGCAAAATTTATCCAATTATTTACTGTAAATTTACAACGAAAAATTTTGCAGTGTATGTGTTTCATGTTATCCTTTATTCATTAATTCTGTGTTATGAGATTATTCCGTGCCCATTCACTGATAGTGTGAGGATGTAGGCTATATGACGCCGTGATTATGTAGTTGTGTGAACTTATGTATATATAAGTTTACATACGTGACATGCATGAAATTGGAGTATTTACATTACCAGCACATCATTCAAAACTGTTTTGTGTAAGTGTGAGACTGTATGCATGTGTACATAATTTGTATTCATCAGTGTTGAAATTGATTCAAGTAAAAACGGTGAAGAAGCATCGCGTGTGTAAGTTTATTAATTTAATATAATCATTTACAGAAGTATTACAATGTGGAACTCCATCATATCGCCAGGATGATAATCCTCCAGCCTAAAATGAATGCGTTTTTCGAAGCACATGCAGAACATGCCCAACAAACCCCGGCACAGAAGATAACAGCGTAGTTTTTCTTGTTAGTAAACCTCTGGACTCGATGTCCTGACAGGCTGAAGTTTGTGCAACCTCCACAAACACAATAATTTACCATTACGATGATAAATAGAATACAAAAACTACCAAAAACACACTGATTCACGGCCGCTGTGGCTAAATACCAATATATTCTGCACTGAGTCAACACAGAGCTCTGTGAACATCTCCCTGTAGTGACGTAAAATGACGCGACGCTGAAAAAAAAGGTTTTTACAGAGACCGTCACTTTATCTACTAAATTAATGCCCTTATGTCTCGCAAAACATTTTTAAACCCTGCAGTACCTTTTTATATGGTATTTTTGTACAAGGTTATATATTCATCTGGAAAAAATTTTTAAACCTGCAATATACACTTTAAGATTTTTTTTTTTAATTTACTTGAAATAGGATAAAAAATACTTAGTATGAAAAGCATTTTTGCAGTGTGAATGAGTGAGTTAACTTTTTAAACATCACTTGCACTCCCTCATTTCAGGGTTAACATACTCAGAGTTTTCACTTAACCTCCTTTCTGAAACCGGCCCATGGTCAACCAAGTTCTCTGCTTTTAGCAGCCTTCCCTCCCCCACACATACAAACAAGCCACCAGCAACCATTCACACACACACACCCAACCCCCCTGCAGATTGCTCAGGTAATGACCATATTTACACATGAATTGATGCTAATGATAGCCAAAAGACTAGCCAGTTAGCATCCACTTGGCTAAAGGAGGGTTGCAAATCTCTGGGACTTCTAGTGTTAAAAAGACGCGAATCTACTTGTGTAAGCTCTTTCAGGGACTTTACTCTATTAGAAGTGCTGAAGCACGCAGGGGAACGGCCACCGCAACACAGACAGGGATTGTGTGCAACCTGTCATGTGCTTTCTCTCTCTTTGAAGGCGCTCACTCTTACCAGCCGTTAAAACGGCTTTTCAGCGCTCAAAAGCGCACCGTACTGGCCGTGAGAACAGCCTTCTGACGCTGTCAAACAGCTATTTGCTCAAAAACGGCAAACGAAACAGAAAAAGAGAGGACGTCGACCCCGCTGCTGTGCTGTTCGCCCGCACTCGGAAAAAAAGAGAAGTTCAACCAAAAAGCTTGACTCGTCTTCTAGCAGACACTCGCTTGCAGAGAACAGGAACAAACACCGTTCGGCTCCGAAGCGAAAAGCTGAAGATGCAACGCACCTGCTGCTCATTATATACCCGCGCTGCGAGGCGAGCAGCTGATGCATATGATTGCATGCCAATGTGCATTGGCTCGTTTAGTTACACTCGAAGTAGATTGGCCTCTCTAGCGAGATTCCTATTCGTCGGTCTGTCCGACGTACGTCGAACGTGACCGACTGAATGGGAACCCAAATTCTTTACTCTTTTTCTGAAGCATTCTAAGAATGATTCTCAAGGATCTGGTGTCACTCTAACTTTTTTTTCAAACTTTAATAACAGCTTCTGCCCTTTCTACTCTATGATTAAATATCTCAAAGTCCGGCCTAAAACTCCTGATCACTTTCCCCTTTTTATTTTACCCGAAGGAGCACCCCTCACTAAAGCTTGGTTTAGGACTCATTTAGCTACTGCCATAGGAAGCTGCAACCTTTCCCCCTTACAATATACTGGTCATTCTTTTAGGATCGGGGCTGCCACCACAGCAGCCAAACGAGGTCTTTCATCTTCTGCCATCAAGCTTCTGGGCAGATGGTCCTCCTCTGCATTTGAATTTGCATTTGGGGGGAAGGTGGGCTCCGTCCTGGTGGTCACGTCTCGCCAGGACACCATTTCTGGGGGTTGGCTACGCCCCTGCCTTCAGCTTCAGGCAGGATATGCAAAGTCTGCAACCCTCAGGACGTGAGCTACGGACAGGGCCTATGCCAAAGATCATTAACTTATATATATTCTGCTTGCTGTTTGGTAATAAATATCAGTGTTTCATTATCTTGCCTCCCGAGTCTTTCTGGTAGAAATGAAGCTCTAGCGCAAGTTCTGCCGGGAAGACTCAAATGTTACGTCACTATTAATTCAGATCTAACCAATCATTATCTAACACTTGGAGTATAAAAGATTGGTACTTATACTTGTCTGAGTTTGCAGATGCCGACGCGAACTTCACCTCCATCCTCCCCACCACCACCAGGATGGTCCCTGTCCTACTCCACGGGATTGGCTACGCCCCTGCCTTCAGCTTCAGGCAGGATATGCAAAGTCTGCAACCCTCAGGACGTGAGCTACGGATGGGGCCTACGCCAAAGATCATTAACTTATATATATTTTGCTTGCTGTTTGGTAATAAATATCAGTGTTTCATTATCTTGCCTCCCGAGTCTTTCTGGTAGAAATGACTTTTCCCCATCTCTTCCATTCTAATTTTCACTGCTTGCCCTCCACCGGAATTTCGCCCATCACCAGAACCACGTGATTGCAAACAACCTATTGTCTGCGCAATATGACTGTGAATGAAGCCCACTTGTTTAATTTTGCATACTGTAAGTGGCGCGCGAATCACTGTAGGCGCGTTCACCAGCGCTCTCCAAAAGTGTTAATATTTGCACGAGCCGTTCCTATGCGACGCTTATGATAAAATATGTGACCAGTCATGGAAAGTAGGGACACAAGTCGGTTCTGGGGCATTTTGAGTTATTCACAGATTCTGAAAGTGTAGTCTCCAAGCTTTCCAACGATGTGTAACACATGGAAATCTGATAATATTTGGAGAAGTTGTAGCCATTTGAAGGTAGGCACTTAAAGGGCACCTATTATGCAAAATTCACTTTTACATGGTGTTTGACCATAAATGTGTGTTGGCAGTGTGTGAGCAAAACCACCCTAGAATGAGAAAAATCCACCCAGTGGTTTTTTTACAATCTCAATAATTCATAAGCACTGTCTCAGAACGCCCTGTTCCAAGATTGCTCTCACTGTGACGTAGAATTGCGCTAAGCCCCACCCACGTGGTTTGATTGACAATCTGGTTTTGGCATAGACCCCGCCGTCGGTGATCTGTCAACCATCCTCCATTGTTTCAACGACAGCCGGTAATGTCTCCTAAGAAACATAAGTGTTCTGTTGTGGGATGTAATAATGAACATAGTAGGTTTTACTTACTTCCGACATCAGAGCCACTGAAAACGCAGTGGATGGATTTTATTTACGAAGGAAAGGCGCCACTCAAAATTCCAAAATACGTTTATGTTTGCGCGAATCATTTTTTGACTGACTGTTTTGAGAACGAGGGTCAATTCAAAGCAGGTCTTGCTTCAAAGTTAATCCTCAAGTGTGGATCGTTGCCTACTGTTCGCGATCCAACGTCACCTCCAGAAGAAGTAAGTGTATTTAATGTTTTTTGAGCAAATAGTCATTTCAGTCGATGTCAGCCAATTCAATAACAAATGCGTCTAAAGTTGTTGTCGTCGTCGTAGAATGTCTGTGTATATAATTTAAACCTTGTTTGTATAGTGTGTATCTAACGTACTTAGCAAACGTTATCACAGTATTTGTGTTTGTAGTTTCAAAAAAATGCGCGAACGTTATCACAGTGTGTGTGTGTGTGTGTGTTACACATCCATAATTGCAATGGGGACGCGATTAAAACTCTGTAAGTACATAAATGTATCAAATAACCATTCAGAGACGTCCTGCTCCATTCTCAATTGTGTTTCTTCTGCCGGAGTCTCTTCATCATCTGGGTCTGATTCCGGTTCAAACATGTACGGCTGAAAGCCATACAAAACAGCGGGTCTCTCATTCTCAGCCATTCTGCTTCTACCAACTGTTTATTGCCATAGGTATGCAAGTTACGCCCTCATCCAAAGGCAGGGCGGGGAGCTCATTTATATTTAAAGTGGTACACACCAAAACAGCTCTTTTTAAAACAGGCCCCAAAAATGACATTTTCAAATGGTTATAATAAATTAACTGGGGGGTATTTTGTGCTGAAACTTCACAAATACATTCTGGGGACACCCAAGACCAATATTACATCTTGTAAAAAGGGGCATAATAGGTGCCCTCTAAGAAAGCTCTATAGGGAGAAAAACGCCTCTAAAGTTGCAGTTCTCGCCTGTTCTCACCTGCTGGGAGTGACAATAGGGCTCATTTACATCTCATTTAGATAAGCCATACCCCCTGTAAAGCTCCCCCCTGTTAATGTGGGGACACATTTCAAGTGAGAGCAAGGTTACATCATGTTACCTTGTAAAATACATTGTTACAGTTTTCATGTGTCAAACACAACTGTGCAAAAAGCTTTTTTTTTTTTTTTTGCATTTATTTTTGGCCATATGACAGAGGTCTGATTCTATTTGTCATATTTCTGTTCTGCATAAAACTAAAGAATATTCGGTACATCCTATACTGTATTCTAAAATGATCTGATATTAACTTTTGCATGGATTTTATTGAAAAGAGCTTAGGCTCATGTAACCAGTCATTTCACAGTGTGTCTGTGAAATGCTGAGGTACCGTAGTAGTTTTGTGCGCGTGTGAACATCATGGCAACGTACAACAAAAAGTAACTCACGTGGTAAACACTTAACGTAATGCGTAAATGCAAGTAACTAACGTAAATCAAGCATAGTCCACGAGGTGTTGGTGAAATAACACATTATTGGACCGGAGAGAATAATATGGAATTTCTTCCAGAAAACTTCTTGCACAAAATAAATTCAAGCACTTTCAAGGATCTGTATCTATGTATGTCTATTTTCAAAAACTTTCCAGGGCATGAGTATGAATCCAAGTATGTACCAAAAGTGCCACTTTTACTTGGTAATAGAAGCATAAGACAAAGGTCTTTGTGACACAGTCCAATGATATTACATTCGTGGTCTCTTCTGTGTTGTGACCCTTGGCGCTGGGCATGTGATGTATCTTGCCTCGTCAGCACAGAATGGCCTGATTTTTTCATACAGATAGGTCTGCCTGTCAATGTTCAGTCCAGGTGGGGCCAGGACAGAAAGACCGTCGATAGAGGGCAGATCTGCTCCGTCGCGCAGTAGCTGATATTCGACAGGTTGTGCATCACAGTGAGATTTTGCAAGCACCACACCTGGTCTCTTGGCATCAAAGCTGTGACAGAATAAGCACATACGACAATTTAAACATGGCAAAGTATTTTCTCATAAAATACTGTCATGTGTATGTTGTTACTATGTTATATTGTATGTACACAATGTGAAAGATTCAATATAAGTACCTGAAGTGCTGATAACTCTTGATCTGTGGGAGTCTACGGAAGTGGTGAGTCAGATGCTGCTGCCAGTCGAAGGTCTGGACTAAAACTTTGCCCTCTGCCGTTCCAACAAGCTGTGGGATATTGAGGTGACTCACAGGAGAGCTGTTTTCCACAACCTGATGACAAAAAAAGAGAAGCGAGGAAAAAAAAATCTTCAGTTAAATGTTTAATTGAAGCAGATCAGAAAACAGCACTGAAGTCATTAAAGCAAAGTAAAGTTAAAGTACCTCAGCGATGTCTGCCAAAGTGTTGACTCTTGTCTTCATGTAGGCTTGCTTGATGAGTCCAAAGCCACAGTCAGGGGAAAACTTGGTGTGGCCAGCAATAAGGAAGTGGATTTCAATTTTATCGTGAAGCTTGTGTCCAACCCGCCAGGCAAGGTACAGGAGCATGAAGTTGTTCTTGTTCTGCCCACTACAGTTGTCACAATGAAGATCCACCTCTGTTTCTCCAACTCCAAAGTTGCAGAAGAAATTATGCATGTAGCTGATGACTTCATTGCTTCCCTTAGTAGATGACATGCCTTCATCAATCAGGTAATTCACCTGTTTCTGCAGCCCTTCACAGGAAACACCAAATAGGCCACATTTATGTGGGGTCAGGAAGTACATTGGTCCTGGCTGGAGAGGGTTTGAGGGAAAGTGTAACTGTTGGAGACAGAGGGAGAGAGGGAACTTGGATTAGATTAAATAAAATTTGTGTATATTCATAACTGTCTAATAAAGATAAAAATTACTATATTGATGCTATTCTGCATTTATCATTTATCTGCATTTATCAGGCTGCTTATTCTCATGCACCAAATCGCCCTTTAAGGGACATTAATAAAGTAAAGTAAATGTGTGAGAAGTATTACCTGCTGAGCAAAATCAAAACTGTAATGCATCCTAATCTTCTTGCTTGCTGGTAGGGACAGTCCAAAAGACAGGTTAGAGCCAGAGCAAATCTTCAGACTTTCTGTCATCTGGGAGGTAGGCACTTCGTATCAGCTGCTCATTATTGCTTTGGCACTGCCAGCAGAGATCTGTGCGTGGCCGGAAACTTTTGATGTGTGGGAGAAGTCGGTCCCACAGTGCTTTGATGCTGGTTTTACAAACTGCACGCTCACCTGAAAAAACAGATATGGCTTATGGTTGATTGTATTGTAATTGCTAATAGTGCTTCACATTATTTCACATTATAAGCACTCAATTTTAAATCAATGTTTACACATACCAAGCTCCTTAGCAGACTTCACGTAGAGATGCCACACTGAGGCCTTGGACACATGAGTTGGCAGCAACTTCACATGCCAATCCTTATGCCCAGGCTGTCGGCCAGGCAGCATGATGGCATTGTCTTCTGCATAGTTTTTTATGAAGTCCACAACTCTGTTGATATCCTCAGGCCTGATGAACCTGGCTGGCGGACGTGGCAGTGAGTGCTTCTTCCTCAAACGTGGTCTTGCGCCATTCTCCTCATAGTGTTTGACTATATCAGCCAGGGTGTCTTTGCCAATGCTGAAAAAAGGAGAAAAAACAAGGAAAAAACCTTTAACATCATGCTAACAGGCATCTTGTCACCTATATCAGAATGCATTGTACAAATTATAGGTCCCTTGGAGGGCGGGAAGAAACAAAAGAAACAAAAACCGGCGTATCCGATTCCAGTATGGAAATACACACAGACAATGACACGCCCCTACTGCGAGATAGAATCCTAGAAAAACAAGCCGATTTCAACCTCAAAATGTATGCTTTTAAATAAACCAATACTGCTATCTCAAACACGGAGAGGCTTCTTCATGATCTCAACTAACAGATTCTGCAAAAAAACGAAAATCACCAATTTTGAAAAAAAAAATGCTTCTTTCTCATTTTGCTCGATAGTTGTGCTGCCGACTTGTGTCCCTGGTTTCCGTGACGGGTCACATATGCAACCCATTTGAATTCTATTGAGGATAATAAAATGCTACGGAGGAAGTTGAACAGGATCTAAAACAGCCACTAAAATGACTGATGAAAAGAGGGGAAAACATCATCCCGCAAGCTTTTTAAACTCATTAACACCACATTTACTAGAATTTATCAAGGTCTATTGTATTTATTGTGGCAAACTTTGACTAGTTGTAGAATTTATAATAGATAGGCTAATCTGTTAAGGGAATATATTTTTGACTAAATATTTATATTACAGCTGTGGCATGTACCTTTAGTTTCTAACAATGTTGCTATTTTCATAACAAATGCTATAAAAAGAAAGAAAAAATGGTCTTACCTGTAATTATATCCTTATTGTATGCCAGTGATACGCAGGCATACGCCGTATACCCACTAGGAAAGGGCAAGGATTTCCTTATACCCACTTAAAAAAGCGTTACATAAATGATACATAACCATCCAATAAATCACAATAAGTGGTTGCTTTAGGCATGAAACAAAGTCTCAAATTCTGCCCAGTTTACTACGAAATTAAAAACAAATACCGTTTGTCTTTTGGAATGCTCTCAATTACATGTAGCCTAGATCAGTTGCATACTATATGCATTAGTGTGGCCGTGCAGGTGCTTATGGGGTTTCGCTCTGGGACGGGTGAGTATGAGACTAGGGTGGGGGGAGGGGGGGATCACAGTATACTCACTACAAAAAACTAGACTACACCACTGTTGTATGCTATAGTTAACAATTGCAAGAACTGTTATTTTAAGGCTGAGTAAAAGTTAGAAAGAGCTTTAAAATATGGACCTTCTTGAATTTTTGACTAAACAATTGGTTTTGTCATTTAAGAATGTATGAACATGGATATTTGATTACTGTACTGTATTTTTCTATTACATTAACATTTGCTACTAATGAATAATCTGCTAGTGCTAGCTACAGCCAGGGGTCTCTGACTAAATACTGATACCTAGTGGTCAAAAGCAATAGCAAAATTAATAGGTCATTATTATTAAATTGCAGACAAAGATTTTGGAATGGGCGCGGTAGGGGGCCCAACCTCATATTCTTTCATAGGGCCCAAAAACGCTAGCGGCGCCACTGAAAAAGGGAGTGTTATTGCTGGCAATGGAGGCCTCACTGAGCCATCGGATTTTATCAAAAATATCTTAATTCGTGTTCTGAAGATAAATAAAGGTCTTACATGTGTGGAATGACATGAGGGTGAGTAATTAATGACATCATTTTCATTTTTGGGTGAACTAACCCTTTAATGTTTATTTCATTTTTTTTTTTAAAGACATTAAAAAAAATATACATTTGTAAAATTTCTACAATAGGTCTACTATAATGAAATTTATTGAAATGAAAACTTTAATGACCAGCCAAACTTACTGTTAAGTGTTAATTAATAGCACCTAGTCTACACTCTTTTTATGTTTCATCAGTGATTTACATTTTTATTATTATTTATTATTTCATTTATTTAACCAAGGGAAATCATATTGAAACTGTCTCTTTTTTAAATGATCCCTGGCCAAGAAAAGCAGCACTTAAGAAATGTATCAGCATCCCATAAACCATACCACAACACCTAACAAGGACAAAAGTTATATACAACATTAAACAAAATATGACATAATAACATAACCAGGACAGGCAGAAAACAAAACAGAACAGCAGCCTATATACAATCACACTTATATATTTTGGTCTTGGTTTTGAAGATTTCCCAGCTCTAGTCACCTAAACGTAATTAACAAATGAGTAGCCATAAACAAATGAGAACTAATACAGACATGACAGAAGCGGAACTGAACTGAACGTAACCGTGTAAATCCAGGCTGACTATTTGCATACTGAAGAATGGTCTGTCTTGTGATAGTATCAATGAAAGATCAAAAGAAATAAATATATCAGCTGATCATACAGTATTAATCAATACATTTAATGACATTATTTTCAATTCACAAACACACACAAAGCAAAAAGTATTACTGAAAGATGAGTAGTAATATATTTTTACTTAAACTAAGCATCCGTTTATGATCAAAACAAGTGGAAGATAAAGTATTTGTGTCATATATTTTGCAATGCAAATTTGCAGGGGATCTGTGCACAACAACACAACTAACAACAAATATGGCACTGTTAATGCATCAGTAACTATATCCATCTTTTCTCTTTGGCAATAAAAAATGCTCCAATGGCCAAACCCAGCAGCCCAAGAGCCAGACCAACTCCACAGAGCACTGATGGACCGATGCTGGGCCCCTTTATCTCTACATCTGCACAGAAACAAAAATTAAATTCATAAAAATTAATTAAATTCATCATGTGTTTCTAAAAGGAATTAGATGTGAATAATAAATACCCACCCCATGTTCTGGTTTGAGGTTGTTGTAGGGCTTTGTGCTCCACAGAACAGCTGTAAAAGTCTCCTTCCTCTGGAATGAAACTCAGTCGAGAAAATACATTCAGTGTCATATCATTGTTTGGGTAATATCTGCTGACTGCTGATTCATCTGTCACATTCACATTGTTCTTAGTCCATGAGACTCTGACCGGTGGAGGGTAGAATCCAGAAACAAGGCAAATCAGAGTGTTACTGACGTGTAATTTCACATCATTCCTGGTGTAAATTGAGGTCCAGGGAGGTTCTGAAAGATATGTAATTAATTTATTTATTTTTTTATAATTTAATCCTCAATCTCAGTATTTGTAATGTAGCTATACCATTTCAGACCCGTCTTATTAAATTGACAAAGTTAATTGTTTAATCCCTATTGTCTTTAGATGGTAACTGAAGTAAAAAAAAAAAAAAAAAGTCAACTCACCAACAGGTTCAGATATATTAAGAGAGAGGGTCCTGAAATAAATATCTTTGCACAAAGATGTTAATCCAGTAAGAGCGGAGTCAATATCTTGTTGGATTAATTTATCAAAGTCAAGAATACTATATACAATATCAGGTTCTGTGATAACTATTTTTGCCTCTAATAAATCCATGTATGCAGCCACTTCAGTTTCATAAGCGAAGAGAACTTCATTAGCACCAGCTGATCCACTGCATGATTCAATCAAGCCAAATTCATGATAACCTAAAGATTTCAGAATTTAAAAGATCTGTTACATATCATCTAGAAAAGATTTTTAAAGTAATCCTTTTGTCTTTAGCTCTGCTATAAACATAAAAAAAAAAAAAAAAAAAAAAAAAAAAAAATACTCAAGCTTTAGCAGTATTATGTATATCAGAAAAAATATAATTAATAAGTCACATTTTAAAACATCATTAGTTCAAAGTTGTACAATTTATATGAAAACTTTTACTTACTTTGGCCTTCAGTATTCGGCGAATAGGCAATGAAAAATATTATTCCGCAAATTGTTCCAAGCATGTTTGTTTACAGTAGTGAGTTGGTTTTGGATCCTTCCACCTAAAGACAAATTCAGTATGTTCTGCCGTCAGTCATGAATTTGACATTCTGGTAATGATATGATAATGATCTGGTAATGATATTCTGTTATCCACCAAACTGAGAGTGATCTGCCACAAGTTAACTTCTTAACCACCAGAGGCCACTGTCACCTCTCTCTCACTCATTAAAACAGTCAGTCTTGAGTCTGCATAGACAGCATTTAGGAGAAACACTCATATTGACAGTTTCTGGACTGGAGCAGAACTTCCTGTTATCAATTTGACTTCTGCTTGTTATACTGTGGTTTTGGATGGCCGCTGCTTCATTTAAAATCTTTGTACATGGATGTTAACCACTTTTCTTAACCTAGCTGCTTACAGTTGCAGATTTTCTTAAAAAATGTTAAGCCTAAGTTTACACATGTCCCTTACAATCAAAGATGATGCTTTTCATATTCAATAAGAAGAATCTCTCCTCCTGTGATCTGATCATCATCCACAGGCTGATCATCTCTGAACAGAGTCAGATTAATGTGACGGGGGTAAAAACCAGTGGCCAGACAGCTAATCTGAAGCCCTTGAGAGTCTAGGAGTGTCTTCCTCATGACTCTGGGTTTCACTACAGAGAAGAAGAAAGTATTACTGTTGTTAAACTGTTGGGTTTATGGCATCAGTCAATAATTACATTGAAGTTAAATGGATAGTTCACCCAAAAATGAAAATGATCCCATGAATTACTCACCCTCAAGCCATCCTAGGTGTATATGACAATCTTCATTCAGATGAACACAATCAGAGATATATTTAACAATATCCTTAGTCCTCCAAGGTTTATAATGGTTGTGAATGGGGGGCCAGTTTTAAAACAAAAACACACGCACAAAAAAAAATCCTTTAATAAAGGATATCGGGAGCTCTATAGGGCGGCGCTTAAGGCCATTGCCTCAGAATCTTGGACTGAAGCAGAGTGTTGCCGACAAAGACTCTGAGATAAGTAACACAGCAGCGTATGCAGTGTCTCGTTCCCTCTTCTCAGGGAACCGATGTTGTGTTAGGTAACCAGAGATGTTCCCTTTCAAGTCTGTTTCTCAACACTGCATGGATCCCGCTGTGTTGATAACAAAGGTCTAGATCGGCTGCAAGCCAAGTCGTTGACCTCAGCTAAAAGTACTTCATGCAACAGAGACCTCATAAGCTCAGCAGTATAGCAGCTATAAGAGCAAGTTGCACAAGTATGGACTACTGCAAACACATCGCAGAGTAAAGGACAGTGGTCTCGCATGCATCACTGCCAGCATTCATGTTGCGCTTGTCTCCAGACTGCAGTAACACGGGTGCAAGGGCCCTTTCATTGCTGCTTGCAGCTTTAATTTTTGTTTTGTTTTTGCGCAAAAAAGTATTCTCGTCACTTCATAACATTAAGGTTGAACCACTGTAGCCACGTTGACTATTTTAACAATGACTTTAATGGAACTTGGATGTGGTATTTATGTTGATTTCTATGGGGGGTAAAAAAACCTCTCGGATTTCATCAAAAATATCTTAATATGTGTTCCAAAGAAGAATTACAGGCTCTCAAGAATGACATGAGGATAAGTAATTAATGACAGAAATTTCATTTTTTTTAATTCTGCCAAAAGTGTGTCTGATGTGTTCAGCTATTAGAATATAAAATGGTTATCAAAGGGTGAACAGATTTCTCATGGTGGAATACAGGACAGAATGGACATGGAATTCTCCCCTCCACCAAATTTTATATGAGAAATCTTATTTCATGATAATGGTGTATATCAGATATTTATTGCATTTTTGTTATATAAAAAAGAAAGAAGAAAACTACAAACAATACAACAGTTAGAAAATATGTATGTTTCAGTAACATATGACACTGGTATTTTAGGCTGCTGTCACTTTAAGACCAAATGCTAGGATCTAATATAACGACACTAATCTCCTCTCGGTTTTCACCAAGCTGTTTATGTTCACATTAGCCATAACCGACTGTATTTACGTAAGATACTCCACATGTAGGTAATTTTGTCAGCTGTGTCTGTATTCGACCATTCAGGCGCAAAGAGAACTGAATTTGTGTCGATAGATTGCTTTTGGTTTGTTATTCAGAGTGACAACACATTTGAGTTCTTTTTCACAACTTACTGAGCATAATAACTTGATAAACTCTTTTGTTAAATGTACACACACGCTACATTCCGACACAGAACGCACATTTCAAAGTAAAATAGCAGGCTGTAGCATTGGTTTTCAGAGAAATGAGTATGTGAACTCAGCATGTTTCCTACATATCTGCACATTTATTATGGTATTTTTATGTTTTAGTACAGTCAAAAACTTGAAAAAATAATGGCAAAATGATGAAAGCTTGAGTGTATCCACATGATTGTTCTGCTCCTTTGCAGTCAGCTCCATTTGAACTGTATATGCCATTCATCTTTTTTATTATTCCTTAGTTTGTGTGACCATATAATCTTAGCGTAAGTGGTAAACAGATTTGGCTTGCTGTCTGCTATAGAGGGGCTCGGAAAGAATATCCTACTCAATCTCTGATTGCCCCCTTATAACAGGCAAAAATAAGCAAAAAAGGAGGAGAAGGGGAAGAGGAGGGATGCCAAAAGAACTAACAACAGGAAGAGGTAATATGCTGGTTTTATACCTCGGTATTAATTGGAAGATAAGATGGGCATACTCCTCCCAAAATTACATTTATTAACTTCACTTATTTTCATGTACTTCTTCTCATTTACCATACAAAGGTCTTTGCTAGCCCTTTTTTTTAATAATTAACTTTTACATGCTAGATGTGCTTTGTCTCAACAGGAAAGTGAAAACTTTGGGAATTTTGAGTCCTAAGCTGTGTCAATAGCACCAGGAGTCTCAGGTGTTTAAGACACAATCTCCCATGACACTGAAAAGAAAAACTTTCATAACATAACAGACACAAAGTAGATTATTCTAATGCAACATTTTTTTTCAACCATATAAATCTATAATGGCTTAAAGAGACAACATATTCACTGAACTGACTATATCTGTTTATAGGATTTATCAAGCAGATAATTATATAAATGTATAATTTTGCTAATGTACAAAGTCGTACTCGGTTCCCTGAGATATGGAACGAGTACTGCGTATGGGGAAAAGTCTCCCTTTTTCCCCCGCTACTGAAGCCTTTTCAATAAAGCAGTGTAACTGCACAGTCATTGGTTCACTCATAGACAAGTTGTTGAACCAATGGCGGCGCGGCTCAGCACAAATGTCTTTGATTGAGACTCCACTGGACCAGGCCCACGAGGAAGCCATGCCTCTAGTGGAATGGGCCCTAACTCCGATGGGGCAAGTAGCACCCACAGAGGAGTATGAAAGAGCTATAGCATCAACGATCCATCGTGATAGACGTTGTTTCGAGACCGGGGTCCCTTTGGTGCGACCACCAAAACAAACGAATAGCTGATCAGACTGCCGGAAAGGCTGTGATCGCTCAATGTGGACGCGTAAAGCCCTAACGGGGCATAAAGTTTCCAGCTCTGGCTCGTCCGATGAACGGGGAAGCGCAGAGAGTGAAATCACTTGTGCTCTGAACGGCGTTGAGAGCACTTTGGGAACGTAGCCAATTTTTGGTTTCAATACGACCATGGAGTCGTTTGGACCGAACTCAAGGCATGCAGGGCTCACCAAGAGTGACTGCAGATCACCAACTCGCTTTACTGATGCCAGAGCAAGTAGTAAGGCAGTTTTGAGTGTTAAGGGTCTGAGGCCTGCTAGACGCAGTGGCTCAAAAGGAGGACCTTTAAGAGCTCTGAGGACCAAGGAGAGGTCCCAGGGGGGAACGGTGAGGGGACGAGGAGGATGCAATCGCCTAGAGCCCCTCAAGAACTTAATGACCAAATCGTTCTGCCCTACTGATTGTCCAGCAATGGGCAAGTGAAACGTTGCAATGGCTGCTACGTAGACCTTAAGCGTAGAGGGGGCTCGTCCCAACTCTAAACGCTACTGGAGGAAGGTCAGGATGGAAGAAACATCACATCCTTCCGGGTCGATGTTGCGTGTGGAACACCAGCTAACAAAGACCGACCACTTCTGGGCGTAGAGGCGTCTTGTAGACGGGGCTCTCGCCTGTGAAATGGCATCTAGCACTTCCTTCGGAAGGTCAGATGATTCCCGTCGAGAATCCACAGATGTAGAGCCCAAAGCTCCGGCTGCGGGTGCTAGATTGTTCTGTTCGCCTGAGAGAGGAGGTCCTGTCTCAGGGGGATTGGCCATGGGGCTTTTGCGGAAAGCCGAAACAGCTCCGAGGTCCAAATCTGGCTCCTCCAGAGTGGGGCCACTAGCAGAACTCTGTGCCCATCCTCTTTGATTAGCCTGATAACCTGAGGGATCAGGGCGATCGGAGGAAAGGCATAAACAAGGGTATTGGGCCATGTGTGGGCCAATGCATCGCCCTCCTTCGAATAATAGGTTGGGCAATGAGAGTTGTCTTCTGAGGCGAAGAGGTCCCCCTCCGCTCTCCCGAAGAGCTCCCATATAGTGAGAACCGTCTTGGGGTGGAGCATCCAGCCATCTGAGGGAACATTGTTCCGAGACAGCATATCTGCTCCCAGATTGTTCTTTCCGGGTATATGAGTCGCTCTGAGCGACTGAACTCTTGGGGATGCCCATTCCAGAAGGCTTTTCACCAGAGCGCATAAGCGGCTGGACGAAAGACCTCCCTGGCGATTTATATAGGAGACCACTGTCATACTGTCCGACTGGACTAATACGTGGCGATCCGTCAGATGAGCCCGAAAGGCATGGAGGGCTCGTGCCACTGCCAGCATCGAGACAGTTGATATGTAGGTGGCTTTCCTCGTGTGTTCACGAGCCGAAGGCCGGACTGCCCTCGCACAGAGCGCCCCAACCCGAGTTGGATGAGTCTGTTGAAAGTACCGTTCTTCGTGATACCGCCTGAAGGGGTACTTTGAGTGTGAACCAAGTAGGGTTCATCCAGGGCTTCAGGGCTGCCAGACAGGCCTGATTGACCTTAAGGAGCAGGCGACTGTGGCGCCAAGCGCAGGGAGGTACCCGAACCTTCAACCAGTACTGCAGAGGCCGCATGCAAAGTAGGTCAAGCTGAAGAACTGGAGAGGCGGAAGCCATGAGCCCTACCAACCTCTGGAACAGCTTCAGAGGGAGGTATGCTTTGTTCCTGACGGAGGCCGCGAGCTGCTGAATGGCCAGAGCGCATTCTGGCGAGACTACTGCCGTCATACAGACAGAGTCGAAAACTGCGCCCAGGAACGGGATATGTTGAGTGGGAAGCAGCGAGCTCTTGGCTGGGTTGACCCTGAGACCCAGGCACTGTAAATGGCTAAGAAGCACGGATCTGTGGTGCTCTAGTTCTGTGCGCGAGCTGGCTAAAATTATCCAGTCGTCGAGGTAGTTTAAAACATGTATTCCCAGTCTCAGAGGGGAAAGGGCCGCGTTCATGCACTTCGTGAAAGTGCGAGGAGCCAGGGAGAGCCTGAAGGGGAGGACCGTGTATTGGTAAGCCACACCCTCAAACGCGAATCTCAAGAATCGCCTGTGATGGGGGGCTATCTGGATGTGAAAGTAAGCATCCTTCAGATCCAGTGAACAGAACCAATCTGCTTCAGCGTCAGGACTTTGAACTTTCACTTCATGAGGGAAAGGTTCAGTAACCTGAGGTCCAGAATGGGTCTGAGACCGCCATCTTTCTTCAGCACCAAGAAGTAGCGGCTGTAGAAGCCCGACTCGCTCTCTGGGAAGGGAACTATTTCTATAGCCCCCTTTCTCAACAGGGTTAAAACCTCGGTTCGGAGGACATGTGCGTTGTCCGCTTGTACCGAAGTCTGAATGACCCCGCCAAACCGCGGAGGTCTTCTGGCATATTGGAGCGAGTAGCCCTGGCTTATGACCTTCAGAATCCACTCTGACACGCCGGGGATGGCTTTCCAAGCCTCGGCCCGGGTGGCAAGAGGGAGAATAATATCGGATGACGGCCCGCTTAGATGGGGGTCGAGCACCGTATTGGGTGGAAGAGGAAATTTGCTCTTTTGTGAAATATTTAAAAAATGGGTCACCGTGAAAACGGCGGATGGTGAGGGCGCAGCACATGTGGGCCCTATTACAGCAGGTTGTGTTTCCATATATAAACGAGGCGGAGGGGAGTTTGCACGGTAGCGTTTTTGGGGGGGTCCGGCCGCGGTAGGACCTGCCCCAATCCTCTTCCTTCTCAGACTAAGATGACTTAGGAGTCACAGGGTCCAGCACAATCCTGGGCCGGGGTCCCTGGCGCCTGGGGAAGGAGGAGCGCTTAGAAGAGCGCGAGCGCTGGCGTTGCTCCTTGGGCGGTGCTGCTTGGGAAGCAGAAGGGGCGGGCTTGGTCTGCTGAGCCGGCGCAGGCCTGGGGCGGCTAGAGGCAGACGCGAAGCTAGAACGTTTTGGCAAAAAGTGTCTCATAGCCTGAGAGGACTTCTGCGCCGCAGTAAAGCGTTCTGTGAAACCCTCCACCGCGGGTCCAAAGAGTCCTGACGGGGACACGGGGGCATCCCAGAAGGCCGTCTTGTCCTGCTCCTTGATCTCCGTCAGATTCAGCCTTCGTGGCCCGCAGGGCTAAGTCAGTAGCACTGCGGAGGTCTTTAAAGGCAGGCGCATTAATACTGGGCTCGTCCAGAGAGCGGAGGAGTTTGGCTTGAAAAACCTGAAAGATGGCCATAGAGTGAAGTGCTGAGGGGAAGGAGGAGCGCTTAGAAGAGCGCGAGCGCTGGCGTTGCTCCTTGGGCGGTGCTGCTTGGGAAGCAGAAGGGGCGGGCTTGGTCTGCTGAGCCGGCGCAGGCCTGGGGCGGCTAGAGGCAGACGCGAAGCTAGAACGTTTTGGCAAAAAGTGTCTCATAGCCTGAGAGGACTTCTGCGCCGCAGTAAAGCGTTCTGTGAAACCCTCCACCGCGGGTCCAAAGAGTCCTGACGGGGACACGGGGGCATCCCAGAAGGCCGTCTTGTCCTGCTCCTTGATCTCCGTCAGATTCAGCCTTCGTGGCCCGCAGGGCTAAGTCAGTAGCACTGCGGAGGTCTTTAAAGGCAGGCGCATTAATACTGGGCTCGTCCAGAGAGCGGAGGAGTTTGGCTTGAAAAACCTGAAAGATGGCCATAGAGTGAAGTGCTGAGGCGGCCTGGCCCGCTGAGGCGTAGGCTCTTCCTGCTAGGGTGGAGGTGGTCCTGCAGGGTTTGGACGGGAGGGCTCTCTTCGGGGAAGAACGGGGCGGAGCGCTGGCAAGGGGCCTGGAAGAAACCACTCGTCCAAGCGGCTCCGCGATGGCTCCTCTGGCGGAGCCCAGTCGAGGTCCAGTTCCTCGACGGCCTTAGACAGGACGCGGAATAACTCGGCGTCCATGCCAGTGCTGTGATCAATAGGCTCCAATGAAGGCGGGGGGCGGGGTCGTCTGGCTCGCCAGCCCATGCTTCATGTTCAGAGGCTGCCATGGATAAGGAGTCGAAGAGCGGCTCCTCATCCGATCCACCGAAGGAGACGAGGTCACTCGCATCTACCGAGGGACGCTGGTCTGGGCGGGAGAATGAAACGGGGGTCTGCTCTCTGTGGGGAGAGGGCGAGGCACGTGGGCGTTGGGCCGACGTATGCTCGCCCGTCTCCATGCGCTGAACTGTTCTGCCCCACGGTCTTTTCCTGGCAGACGCGGGAGACGGGAGGGCATGAACAGGGGGGGGTCGCTCTCGGAGAAGAAGGCGGCCCGCGAGCGCAGAGACGCTAAACTCATGCACTCACAGTGTGGGCATGAGCCGCCAGCAAACGCGTCATCCGCGTGGGCCATGCCCAGACATCCTACGAGTGGTGAGGCATTGAAAAATGCCGGTAGCGGCGTGAAAACGGCGATTGGGAGGCTCTTTAACGGCGAGGGCCGGGCTCGTGAAAACCACTGGAAAGTTGCTCTGTAAAGTAACCGCGGGAAGACGCTCTTAGGGCGCGCCGGATGGTGGCAGGAGACACGCTGGGTAGCGGCTGGTTCGCGGGAGCGGGAGGCGGTGGCTCGATGACGGTGCGAAGGTGGCAGTCGGCGAGGGGGCTGCGAGGAGCCGGCGAGCCGGCATAGCAAGTGCTCAGGAGCACTTTGACTTGGCGCAGTAATATCTTCACTCGTGAAAAGTCCTCTCACCGGCCTCTCTCCTCCTCCTCTCATTTCCGTCAATAGAACCAACATGACTTTTACAGGAGAGGGAGCGGGGGGCGGTGAGAGGACTTTTCACGAGTGAAGATATTACTGCGCCAAGTCAAATTACTCCCGAGCACTTGCTATGGTATTCCGCCCATACAATATAGTTATCCATTTTACATGCTTAGAAAAGCGCAACGTTTTGTTTTGTGTCACCGTCCTAGGTCGAGTTACACTACTCGAGTAACTGTATTTAAATAGGGAAAACGTGGAGGTGTTTGGTAGCTTCTCTGCTTGGCCCCTATTGAATGAACTGGGCTAAGCTAAGTGCTAAGAAAGTTTCGCCGCGAGACAGAGGGATTTAGTGCACGCACTGAGACGAGAGAGGTATGTATCAACTCGTCTTAGTTAAGGGAATAACATAGTTTAATATGAAAAAACGGTGGAGTATCCCTTTAATAAAAAAGTTAAAAACTGAAAATAAGCAGCTTTGTCATTTTATCAGAACCAGAGGAAGGATCTTTGATGTTGTCTTAGACAACGGGGCTTTAAGAACCACTGCAACAGAGAACATTTACATAGCCTTTCAGAAACAATTGTGTTACCTACCTGATGTTACATTCTCTAGGATTTTAATGGGGACCTATTATGCTCCTTTTCATGAGATGTGATATAAGTGTCTGGTGTCCCCAGAATGTGTCTGAAGTTTCAGCTCAAAATAACCCACAGATCATTTATTTTAGCTTTTTATGTGTGTCCCTTTAAATGCAAATGAGCTGCTGCTCCTGGCCCCCTTCCAAAAGAGGGTGGAGATTTAACAGCTTGTGCTTTGGTTGCTCAACAACAACAAAGCTGGAGAATCTCACACAGCCAAAATGACGATTGTCAGAGTTGGACACTAATGGATAACTTTATAGTTGCTGTGGAGTTGAATCATCTCATCAACTAGCATGTTAATCTTTTGTGCAAATCCAGTGTTGAATTGACCCTTGTTTGTGAAGCAGTCCGGCATAAAATCACAGCATGGTAACAACACTCTACTACAACAACTCTTCCTCTTCTCTAAAGCAGACCAACATGGCCCCACTCCTGTGTTGCGTGTTCTCGGGCACAGGGTTTATGTAAAAAAAAAAAAAGGTCACCAACCCTGGAAGAAGCTTGTGTACTTCACAGCCATTTATTGTATTCCTTATCTGACTCCAATGTAATAAATTTGACTCTATTAAATTTGTTATTCTTTAACCTCTTATTCTTTAGAGGTAAAAGTCTTTCTTAGAAGTGATAGGAAAACATAAGATTTAACGTGAACATTTAGATAACGAAAGTTACCATCACTTTATTAGCTTTCAACATTATCAGTGATAAAAGGAAAGATTTCCAAAACCTTTAAAGCAGGCAGAGTTATTTATTAAGTTACATGTTTAAATATACAGATAGTAGAATGGAACAACATACTGTATAGAAACCTTAGTTGTAACAAATAATGCACTGCTGTTATAATTTTTATGTTGCATATACTGTATACTATCTGTTATTGTAGTGTAAGTATATTACATTCCTTTGTCGTTTTAATCAAATATCAATCGATGCAAAGGCTTTTTTATTTTAAGTTTTAATTTAATATAGGCCTGTTTAAACTCATGTTTCATCTTGCGTGGAAGCTGAAATAAAGAGAAAAAATGGTTGACGTCCAATATTAACCTTAAAATGTACATGTTGGTGAATTCATATTACTTCATTAAAAATAGTGTACTTACATGGAGTAAGGGAGTAATCACTCCTTGAACTCTCAGAGCCTCGTCCTGAATAACAATGGCACAGTTAAACAAAGAACACTAGAAACATGAAACTGCATTGGGGTGAACTTTAAAAGTGCCTCTAAAAGAAATTATGTTTGGTTTATTTTCCTAATTGAGTTTACAAAACATTTACCAGCAGAACATCTCTTCTTCCTCCATATGATGAGTGCAGTTATGATGAGAACAGCCACACACATTAACACCAGCACACTGATAACTGCAGACAGACTGAAGGACCCTGGGTCAGATTCATCCACATCTGAAATGAATTAAAATCAATAATTTAAAATATTATCAACAACAGTGAGAAAAACAACTGGAAAAGAAAGTTAAATAAAGTAATATTCCAATAGTACTGTTGATTTTTCTAAGGCTTGATATACTAAATTTTATTGTATTGTATGGAACGAAAATAAAGTATCATGAATCTAATGTCTAATTTGTTGTTCAGTTTTGTTTTAAGATGTTTATTAGTTTTTCTTTACCAAACGTGATGTCCAGTTTGTTGTCCAGATTGAGGTGCTTCATTGTACAGCTGTATTTGTGTCTTCCACGTTGTTCTTCTGTGCTGATCACCAAACTCTTCCTCATCTGGGAAGTTCCATCTCAGTTGGGAAGAATCTCCCTCCTGTGATCTGATCATCATCCACAGGCTGATCATCTCTGAACAGAGTCAGATTAATGTGATGGGGGTAAAAACCAGTGGTCAGACAGCTGATCTGAAGCCCTTGAGAGTCTGTGAGTGTCTTCTTCATGAGTCTGACTCTGGGTTTCACTACAGAGAAGGACGAGAAGACTTATTGTTGTTAAACTTTTGTAAAAATCAGTTATTTATTTATGGTTCTCATGTTTCATAAAACATCAGAAGCACATGTATTTTCTGTCAGCACAGCTGTTTGGGTCATATTTGTAGATGCTGCTTTTTATCTTTATACTGAAGTTAATCAGGTTGATTCTCTCACCTTTTCTCATCACATTATTCTTTTCCATATTCAGGTACCTTCACAAAACTTTAATGCAAATAGGATGATAAACATTTTCATTAAAAAATTTCAAATGAAACCATTTCACTTGGTCCAACGGCATCCATGGCTTTTTCACCTGGATGTTTTTTTCCAGGTCATTTGTGAACTCCTCCATACTTTGACTATCAAAAGCATCCCACAAATGAATTGGACCTGGTTTATCATCATTCAGCAGTTCACATCCAGTAAGTCTCTGATAAACATGTACACCTTCAAATGAAAGCAAAAAATTTTGTTTTATTAGTCCTCAATGATGATTGTTACGGTCTAATTTTGATATGCAGGATATAGTTCTCACCATCTGTCTGATTTAGGTGTTTCCTAACATAAAAATCACAAAAATCATTATACATGTCTTGAAATACAACACCAGCATCACTTTGCTCTTCATCATAGTATTTTGAATCACTGTTAGTGCGATGTACAACTTTCCATGTGGTTGAGTCATATGCATTATTTGCAGATCATCCAACATCAGCACAACACTGAACTCAGGAAATGGTGTCTGTCCAACTATTGTCACAGACACGCCAGGCTCTTCACTCACCCAATCACAATGCACTCCCTCTCCTGAGTACTAAGCAGCCACACCTGACACGCATCAACACTCATCACCACAGCACCATAAAAGACACCCAAGAACATTCAGTCACTGTCCGGTCTCGTTAATGCATACCTACCTGTGATGCTTACCTCGAGGACTCTGCTAACTTCTACTTACTGTATCCAGCATTCCATGTGACTCCTAGTGTCTCCTCATCTCCTGTGAGTGTCTTCGTATCTCTTGTGAGTGTCTTCGTCTCGTCTGCTCCACGCCTACCTGCTTCCACGATCCCTGGGAAAGATAAAGACAAGTATCAGATCCGGTATCATCTTCAGTCACAAACTTAACCTGCTTCCACTCACCTGCACTCTGCCATCGATCTCTGGTTGTTCAATAAACTTTATATTAACTATACCTCTGTCTCCGTCCCCTTCTGTACGTAACAACTATATATGTTGCCAAAGCCATCAGTAAGTGAGAACCTGTGGATACACAAGGACGAGAAAATAGTTCAGTGTCAAATTAGGCCATAACATATGACTATACATTCCAGGCTTATCTTCCTCTGGCATTATAACTGAATATACATATGATAAATATTCCATCACATATTTCAAGTTGTCAACACGTTAAAATATATGAGAAGTAAGGTTCATCTGTTAAGAACCGTGTACTGAATCATGTACTTTGTGGAACAGTGAAACAAAAAGAGGCAGGATGAATCAAGAGATTGAGATAAAAGATTTGGATAGTTGTTGCAGCATTTTCAACCATGCTGATAAGGGTGGAACAATATTAAACAGTATTAATAGGCAATGTTGAAGCAGAGACCAGTTAATTTTGAGTCCAAGCCTGAGACTGAAAAAGATTGAGTTTATAATAAGACCATGATACTACAACACTGTTAACGATATTTTTTTAAAAAAAGCAGCATGCAGCCATTGTGCAAGTTTACAATTAATATAAAAATACATGCAAAGATATTTCACACGTATTTACACTTGTTTACCAAACAGACACATTATTATAAACCTGAGCTCCTCTAACTTCCAAACTCAGCATTTCTCCTTTTCTGTATGTCACAGAAAAGCTTTTCAAAATCACAAAAACATCTCGGGTTACGTATGTAACCATAGTTCCCTGAAAACAGGGAACAAGACACTGCGTTTTACCGCATTATGGGGAACGTCACTCATGAACCGGTGTCTGAAAGCCAAGTATCAAATCTCTCCAATCCTATTGGCCGGCGACAGCCTATGACGTCATCATAGCGTGACCTGGAAGTATATAAGGAGCGCCTAAAGAACCAGTCAGTATCTTATCGTCTGAAGGGACTGTTCAACAGGCAGCCCCGATGCATGGCAAGGAACACAGTGTCTCATTCCCTGTTCTCAGGGAACTATGGTTACATCCGTAACTTGAGACGTTCCTTTTCGAAAGGTGACAGCATTCCCTACGGCCAACAGCCCAAGCTATAAGCCTTAAAGAGGCCTTCTGCAGAAGGCCTACCAAGGCCACTCCAAGGCTTCTGGGACCAAACCTTCCAAGGAAAGAGGGTCCCTCTAAGGGAATGTAGCCAGGGGGCCAGAAGGAACCCCAGCCAGTCACTAAAAAGGGGACATAGTCACCCCAAATGCCACCAGGGAGGCCGACCCGGTCCGATAACAACCTAGTCTTGGCCAGCAACCTGTCTGAACACAGAGCCTCAACAACGCTTTCTTCAGAGAAGATATCCAGTAATAGTGACTGCAAAGAGGCAGTAAGCAACTCAGACCTGAGCATAGAGACGGGCATCCAGGAAAGCAGGCTAAGTGCTCTAAACCCTACAGTGAGGGGAGTGAACTCTGCTCAATCCTAGGATCTACTCAGCGCCTGATTATATGCACTGAGGAGGCTGTGCACTCAAAACCCCGACCAGGGGGGCACATTAACCAGCCTGGGGCTGGATCTCAAACGGGAGGCCTCATAGAGGCCTTCAACCAATGACCAGCTTAGGGTGTTAAGCACTATGCAGGACGACCCTAACAAGGGGAGTACAGAGCTCAACCTAACAGATAAACGGTACTGTAGGCACAAAATCATGGAGGCCCAAGAAGGGGCCTACAACACGACAACAGTACTACACAGTGTAGAAAATATAAGTAACACAGCAGCCTTGTTAAGGGCCAACATGTGAAGCTACATGTTTAATCTGCTAAAGTTTCAACACCCAGATGTGGGGGTGGGAAAGCTTCAAGGGCGGCCTGTTAAGGCCACACACCTCGAACAGCTAGCTCGCTGAAAGCAAGAACCCACAAACATGTAACTCGTTCAGGATGAAACCGAGTTAAACCAGCAGATAAGACTGTAGAGTGCCCACATAACAGTCCACCTAACACAATCCGACAAGCAGTGTACTCAGTAAAAGCATGATGACGTTCGAAGTGTTGTCAAACAAAACAGAGGCTAGCTAGACCCTCCTCCTCCCCTCCCATCCGTGCTTCCTGAAAAAGTCATAAATGCACATTTAAAATCATTCTTGTCAGTTATTGGCTGGAGCGTGTTTATTATGATTCGTGGTCCAGGTTGCACCAGTTGGACTGGTTGACGCAGGCGTGTGAACAGGGTGTCGAGTTCGCAGCAGATTGTCTACATGAATGGCCGGTTCAATTAATTTTTTAAGCGAACTTCCTTCATCTCGGCAGGCGAGCTCAGCTTGCAATTCCAGTGTTAGTACTCTTCGGAACAGCAGTTTTAAAGTGTCCTCAACCCAGTTTGTTTGTGCAGCCAGGGTGCGAAAGTGTAAGGCATACTCAGCAGCTGTTTGTTTACCTTGACTGAGCGAAAGAAGCTGGTCACCGGCACTCTTGCCTCCCGCTGGATGTTCGAAAACTTCTTTGAAGTTGCGTAGAAAGTCCTGGAAGGTGGGAAAAACCGAGGTGTCATCTTTCCACACCGTGGTGGCCCAATCCAATGCTTTACCAGTTAACAGAGAACAAACCAGCGAGATTCGAATGGAGTCCGTGTAATACAGACTGGGTTGTTGATTAATAAATAATGAACAAATCCCTTGAGATGAAATCCCTTGCATCTAGCGGCAGTGCCATTGAACTTTTCTGGAAGGGCTAGACGGGGATTGAGTGCTGGGGCGACTGGCTCACTGGGACTTGCGGGTGCTGCAGTGAGCGAAGCGGCGGCCTCGGCAGGGCTGAATCTGAGGCCTTGAAGCGTTCTCACCAGTTCCTCAGTGAGAGACGTCAAGCGGGTGAGTTGGTGTTGATGCACCGCGAGCTGGTTGGCCTGGGCACTCAATTCAGAGGAGATTTGCATGAGGGCTGCTGGATCGCTAGTTGGCGAATTCTTCTGTAATGATGGGTTGACAGAATGGGGATCCATTTGCAGCTTTTATTAACAGATGTACACAAACAAGCAGGACTTGGGCAGAAGCATAAAGAGGGACAGGCAATAGTCGAGGCAGGCAGCAGGCAAACAGGGTCAGATAACAGGCAATGGTCGAGACAGGCGGCTACAGCATCAGAGTCCAGGAAACAGGCAGAGTTCAGGGCAGGCAGCAAGGTTCAACAGAGATCCACAGTAAACAGGGAAAGCCATTCAGTAATGATCACCTCAGCAAATCAAGTCTTCGCGATGCATGGATGGATGGATGGATGGATGGATGGGTGCGTGCGTGCGTGCGTGCGTGCGTGCGTGCGTGCGTGCGTGCGTGCGTGCGTGCGTGCGTGCGTGCGTGCGTGCGTGCGTGCGTGCGTGCGTGCGTGCGTTA
Organism: Chanodichthys erythropterus; assembly: GCF_024489055.1. Taxonomy (NCBI): domain Eukaryota; kingdom Metazoa; phylum Chordata; class Actinopteri; order Cypriniformes; family Xenocyprididae; genus Chanodichthys; species Chanodichthys erythropterus. The sequence continues at coordinate 23,875,473 of NC_090229.1, forward strand.
TATAGTGTGAGAGTGATTCAGTGCAGGTGTGTGTGTAATCAGTCACAGGAATGAGGGCCCATGGGAAACGTAGTCCGAATCAGTAAAGTTCAATATTCTGTTGATGGCTCCCTCCGGTGGTCCGGAGGACGGGCCGAAGGAGCCCCATTCGTGACAGAAACTGTCATCAATAAGATTCATGAGGTTTCATTTAAAATTATCCATTGTATTTACCCAGTTAATCAGGTTATAAAAAGATTTAATAAAGATATTGATTTGAAATATCTGTTTTGTAATTTGAATGAAGAGACTATTTATCATCTCTTTTTTGAGTGTATTTGCACTAAATTGTTCTGGTGTGATTTTGAAGTCTTTTTTAAGGAGATCCCTGGAACTGACATTAAATCTGGAGGCCAAAAATATATAAATATATATATTTTTTTACGATAAGCCTTTAGAAAAGAAAATTTGTTTTGTTCTTAATTTGTTTATTATTTTAGGGAAATATCACATTCATAAATGTCCATGAGCAAAAAATACACCTAGTTTTATACAATTTAAATTTGAGCTTTGTCATTATCTTAAATCATTGGAGGGTTTAAGGAACACCAAAGCAAAAAAAAAAAAAAGACTATAGACTGTTGCAAGGCCTTGAAATCCCATTCTTTTTAAGGATCTTTATATTTATGTTGTAATTAGAGATATGGATTTGATTTCAATACCCCTGTGTATATAGTTATTTAACCTTGTATTATTTGTCTTTAGTTTTTTAGTTCTTTAGTTTCTTTCTTTTTTGTACTATTGTTATTTTTGTAATGTAAATATTTTTACTGGTTTTCTTGTTGTTGTTGTTGTTGTTGTTATATTGTATTATTGTTATTTTTATGAATAAAGCATTAAAAAAATCCTTATACTATGTCTCCCTCTAGTGGGAAACGTTAGAGCAGGGGTTATACCAAAAATACAATTATGTATCTGATGCTTAGGAGGAAAACAGCAAATTTTAAACCAGGGGTTCTCAACTGATTAGGGTTGGCGCTAAGCTCTGCAGGAAAGTGGACCTTGAAGACCAAAGCTGACAAACCTTGGATTAGAACTTGCTCCTCTTCTCCTAAGCATAGGATATGCATACATCTATTATAATTGCCCCTCTTTTTGGTCAGAAGTTACCATGTATTTCTTTGTTGTAAAAATAAAGAAATAAAGAAACTATAATTTTTACTGTTAATACTTTCTGTAACCTATTATTTTCCTAAATAGATAAACTATATACATGAAATATAAGTAGAATAACTTTTCATCATTTAATGTTGAAGAAAATGTTGAATGACTTAGGCCTAAAGAAAATGAAGGCGAGATCACAATGAAGAAAGAAAAAATGTTCATGGGCTCTTAGGGCTAGGCTATATTTGTCCAAGTAAAAAAGAATGCCTTTAATGTTCAAAACATGTTTAATTTGTTGTACTTCACTTCAACACTGACATAATGCAGCATATATATATATATATATATATATATATATATATATATATATATATATATATATATATATATATATATATATACAAACCCGATTCCAAAAAAGTTGGGATACTGTACTGTAGAATGCAATGATGTTTCAAATTTCAATATTTTATTCAGAATACAACATAGATGACATATCCAATGTTTAAACTGAGAAAATGTATAATTTTAAGGGAAAAATAAGTTGATTTTAAATTTCATGCCATTAACACATCTCAAAAAAGTTGGGACAATGCCATGTTTACCTCTGTGTGGCATCCCCTTTTCTTTTAATAACAGTCTGCAAACATCTGGGGACTGAAGAGACAAGCTGCTTAAGTTTAAGAATAGGAATGTTGTCCCATTCTTGTCTAATACAGGCTTCTAGTTGCTCAACTGTCTTAGGTCTTCTTTGTCGCATCTTCCTCTATATGATGCACCAAATGTTTTCTATGGGTGAAAGATCTGGACTGCAGGCTGACCTTCTTCTACGCAGCCATGATGTTGTAATTGATGCAATATGTGGTCTGGCATTGTCATGTTGGAAAATGCAAGGTCTTCCCTGAAAGAAACGGTGTCTGGATGGGAGCATATGTACTTGGATATACCTTTCAGCATTGATGGTGCCTTTTCAGATGTGTAAGCTGCCCATGCCACCAGGGGCGGAGCCAGGCCTAAGCTTGGCCACCCCTTTGGCCACCCCGCTCACAACTGCTGTTTCTGTCTACTTTTTTGATGACAAGAATTGCGTTTATTTAAACGCAGAACCGTCTCTTTAAGACCACAAAAAACGGGAGACTTTTCAGACGCGCACTCCAACTTCGCCTCAGCGCCAGGCGCAAGTCAAACGCGCGGAAATGATACAGGTGCGGAATGAGCTTCAGCAGAACAGCAGTGAACAGCGAACAATAACATCATAATAAATGTTATTGTAAACGTAAATGTTTCTCAACTCGTGGGGTTGCAAGACGGTGCACTTTTCAATCACGCACAAATATGGCACGCTGCATATTACTCACTATAAATAAAGCGCAAAAGAAACTACGAGCATGCAACGTCGTAGTTCTGTCATCTATTAAGTCACGAAATAACCAAAAAGGCGATTAAAGCTGTGTTAAAACTGTGCATGCATGTATGTAGGCCTATTTGATATATATATATATATATATATATATATATATATATATATATATATATATATATATATATATATATATATATATATATATGCGTCACATGTCTCTGGACTAAAATACTCTGCCTATGTGAGATCACAATATAAGGCACAAGCTGATATGTAATTTTTTAATGCATAAATAAATGTGAGAACTGTGCATTTGTAATAGAAGATGCTAATTTTGTTAATTTATAAAGTACAAACAAAAATATCACATTTAAATGCATAATTAATTTTACATTCTGGCATTTATGTGCTGTTGATTTCTGCCTCCTTGTCAGCAAATGGGAATTCAAAAGAGAATACTTTTTTTTCTCTTTGTACTGAGTTTAATTTATGATAGAACTGTTGCAATTATTTATTTTGACAATATAGAAAGTTAAACATTTAGTGTTAACTTTTTTGGTTAGCCTACTTTTTGAAACAGACAAACTCAGAATTGTTGAAGAGTTCATTGATTATACAAAAATTTCAATGAAGGTTGAATAATCTTTGAACTACAGTATGTAGTTATCTGCATGTCTCATCCATGGAGATGCAACAATGGAGAACAAGCTATTGGGGGTTTTGAGAACCAGAACTGACTGAACAAGTTGAAGCTATAGTGTGAGCCCCTTTATTAATATGCCTGCAAGTGAGGAATGATTACAACAAAACAACAAAAAAAGGTCCAATTCACTCAGCATTCCATGATCTAATTCACTATCTTAATTACAATTAAGTACAAATTAACTGTATTCAGTTGTGTTGTAATCACAGTCCAGTAGCCTACATTATAGTCAGACTCATTTTTATGTTGAAATTATGAATATTTCTGTGCCACCCCGGACTGGTTGCTGGCCCCTGCCTGGCCACCCCTATGAAAACAATCCTGGCTCCGCCACTGCATGCCACACGCACTCATGCAACCCCATACCATCAGAGATGCAGGCTTCTGAACTGAGCGCTGATAACAACTTGGGTTGTCCTTGTCCTCTTTAGTCCAGATGACATAGCGTCCGAGTTTTCCAAAAAGAACTTCAAATTTTGATTCATCTGACCACAGAACAGTTTTCCACTTTGCCACAGTCCACTTTAAATGAACCTTGGCCCAGAGAAAACGCCTGCGCTTCTGGATCATGTTTACATAAGGCTTCTTTTTTGACCTAAGGAGTTTTAGCCGGCAACGGTGAATGGCACGGTGGATTGTGTTCACCGACAATGTTTTCTGGAAGTATTCCTGAGCCCATGTTGTGATTTCCATTACAGTAGCATTCCTGTATGTGATGCAGTGCCGTCTAAGGGCCCAAAGATCACAGACATCCAGTATGGTTTTCCGGCCTTGACCCTTACGCACAGAGATTATTCCAGATTCTCTGAATCTTTGGATGATATTATGCACTGTAGATGATGATAACTTCAAACTCTTTGCAATTTTTCTCTGAGAAACTCCTTTCTGATATTGCTCTACTTTTTTTTTGCCGCAGCATTGGGGGAATCGGTGATCCTCTGCCCATCTTGACTTCTGAGAGACACTGCCACTCTGAAGGCCAATTCACACCGCACCGACAAACGCCAACAAACACCAACAAACGCCATCCAACTAGTTGGCCGTTGGATTTAGAATTCTATGAGATTCACACCGTCCCAACAAACACCGACCAACGAGTGACATCTGACTGGGAAAATTCCACAACTACATATGTAACCATGTTAATATTGTCAGGCAAGTTTATTATATTAATAATATATTTTCATTGTATTAAAGTATTGAGGCAAAACAAAAATACTAACCTGAAATCCAAAGCGCTGTAGCCATCGATCTGGTCGCAACCTGCGCTACGGTTGGTATACACCGGTTTTAAACTTTTTTTAGCGCGACCCTTTTTATTAACGAGACCCATAAGCATATACAACCATGTAGCTAAACAAGCCAAAATGAATTATTAAAAAACAAAACTGAAGGTAAACCTGCATTGCTCTCATGGTGGTTATAACGTTACCTCTCTCTTTCGGTCTAGTGGAGCAGCTGCTCTAGCTCTGGCACGGATTGCACTATGGACTATTGTGGCTACCTTTTGTATATATATATTTTTTTTTTAACCCTCTACCGCACACATTATGATAAATCTATAAAAAATGTTTTGACTCTTTTTATTTTCTTAGAATGGCTTAACTTAAAGTGCTGTAAAAAAAAAAAAAATGTGGAAAAAAATATTATTTTAAGGTACTTTATGATATGTTGCCATATGGCAACAACGTACAATAATGGAAATAACTTAATAAGTGTAAGTGTATATAGTTGATATTTTTCCTCAGAAATGTTGTTTGTATTGAATCAGTTGGTGCTATTATAAGCTTTAGCAGTAATTATAAACAATACCTTATACTTATTTTCCAACATCTTGTGCTTTTCCATTCTCTTTTGCTGAATAATGCTTTATATTCTTTAAATTTCATTAAATTTTTCATGAATATTATTTAAATTGCAAATGTAGACAGTTAAAAACAAATCTTATACTGTTCATCATGTATCATAAAACATTGACATAAAACCAAAAACATTGCAGTTCATGAAAATTCAACATTACGTAATCTTATGAAAGGAAGGTTATGAACATGAACCCCCCATAATCCTTGAAACTTCACCTTTTTTCTGTACGAAACTTCAAAAAGCATTTTTTTTTAGAGGTGAGACACATGTACACATCACATTTGATGCTCTTCACCCTAACAATACACTTACATCAAAACTAAGGTCTTCTCTTACCAACAAAAAAACTAGAATGTTCTCTTAAAGAGACGGTGGCAAGGAAATTAACACAAAGAGTATGTTGCCATATGGCAACACTATGCGGTAGAGGGTTAATTTAAGTCAATTAAGTATTCTAAAAAACTGTCAAATATACATGACAAGAATAAATACACGTCATCAACAGAAAACATCGCATTTTACTCAAACTTGAAGCCTATTGGATATATACATTAATAACTCTTACTCCTTATGGTCTGAATGTTGAACTTGATCTAAGCTGTTTTCTATAAGTGTTTTCTTTACTTTTTATTGTTGGTGATGTTTTCTGTTGATGACGTGTGGGTTTAATTGTATACACCTGTTGATTGTCTATTTATGCTCTTTCCACTTGGAGGGAAATTATACCTTGACAAAGGCTTTTTGCCAAAACGTTGGTAAATAAACTATTTGCAAGTTGAGTGTGCGGTCACATCTTCTTATATACATCTGAATTCATCTCTCCTGACTGGCACCTCAAACGGCAGTGCATTTGTTTCTCCTTTTAAAATTAGACACAATAGAATAACCATGTTTATAAGAAGCATGAGGAAGTTTGGCAGAATAAATTCCTGATCTCTGTAATGCATACAGTCCTCTTACGTATTCTTTCCCCAGAAAAAAAAGGAAGTATATTAAATAAATAAATATAAAGAAGCACAGAAAAGCAATGGTAGGCTACAATTAGATCATATCTTATATAAAAGTTACTAAATATTTTTGAAAATATAAATACAGTAAATATATTTACAAATATTATTTGGAAGAATACACAACATGTGTCAGCAGGCCTAACTGCTGCTGCGAACCTGCCAAACCTTCACACTGTGGTGATCAGTTGTTATTCCCATTATTGTCCTGTAGATGGCAGCAGTATACCTAAGATACCTAAGAATATAGAGATCGAAATATATATATATAGACAGGCGGGGGAGGATATATATATAGAGGTCGAAAAAGCGAGTGATTAAGCAAAGCACATGTTAAAGTGGAGAGCTCAGGGTTTTTTTTTTTTTGTTTTTTTTTTTTGCTGCCTCCTGAGTCTGTCAAATGACCTCTGTTGATTTGTTTTATAGAAACAAAACTCGATTATTAAGTTGATTAAGCTGACCTACAATCTGACATTGATATCTCATCAATATGACCATGAGAGTAACTGTATGAAAATATTTTTCAATATTAGTGTACACAAAAATGACGGTTACTACCTCGGTATTGAAGTCACGGTTCGTTTTTTTTTAAACAGTGGTTTACTGAACAAATTGTGTCTCTCTCTTAAAATAAATTCAATTATAACTTACTTTTTTTTTTTAAAGATAAAAAAATCTATCTCTGCTAATGCTTTAATATAGGGAACAAATTCTTGCACATTACTATAATATTAACAACAGAGCCCAAATTCTTAAATTAAGTTGCTATTTTGTTTTTTTATATAATAATCAAAACTCACATAAAATTTGTATGCAAGCATGTAAATATACTGCATATAAGGCAGTTTTTGCATTAACTTCAAAATCTGTTACTTCAATTCATTGTTAAAATATATTCATTTAGACAGTGGCCATAACTTGTTGTCATGACAGATTTATTTAAACATACATTAAACATATACATTAAATAATCCAGACAGGTGAGGTAAATAATATAGTGCATAGCCTATGTAGTGAAAGAGTTATTCTCTAGTGAACTAACAAGCTGTGTGGACACTCACTGAATGGCATTTCTAAGATAAATGTGTGATATTCGGTGTGTTCCAAACGGGATATATCGCCCTCTGAAGGGCACTTCGGAGTGAAAACAATCATGGCCGCCATATTGAAGGGTCTTTCCAAACTGAAAAATGGCCACTTCAAAGGGCCCTTCGGAATGAAGGATTTCGAAAGCCTTGTCCAAACACCCACACTTGCGGTCTTTGCACTTGACCACTTGTCTACTTACATGACGTATTTCCTGTATTTGGCTCAAGTGTTCAAGTGGGCATGAAGACTGCAAGTGTGTGTAAAACTTTTGATTGCCCGATGGGACACACTTACAGTCTTGCAAAAAATGCAAGCGTTTACAGCTTTTATTATTATTATTATTATTATTATCTACTCCTCCATCCTCGTTTTCTTTCCTTGCATCCTTCACTCACATCCTCATCCCAGAGACGCGAGGAAAGGAAATAAGGATGCACAAATAAGAATTGGGAAGCACCAAATATGCTGAGATTATTTCTTAGGAACAGCACAGACGAATATCATCATAATTACTCAGATTTGATCTAGATAAGATACAGTACACAGAAGAATCAGTATTTTTGTCATGTATTTTGCAATGCAAATTTGTATGGGAACAACAGCACAACTAATGACAACTATGGCATTGTGTCAGTATAACTATTTCCATGTTCTGGTTTGAGGTTGTTGAAGTGCTTTGTGCTCCACAGATCAGCTGTAAATGTCTCCGTCTTCTTGGAATAAAGCTCAGGTATGAAAATACATTCAGTGTCCCATTTTTGTTGGGGAAATATCTGCTGACTATTGATCCATCTGTCACATTCACATTGTTCTTAGTGTCTGACAGGTGAAGGGACGAATTCAGAAAGAAGACAATCACAGTATTATTGACATATTATTAATTTCACATAGTTTCTGGGATAAACTGAAGTCCAGGGATTCTAAAAGATTTAAAAACCTATTTAATCCCAATTCTCTGTATTTGTACCAAAATGTTTGCACGTTTCAGATCCTTCTTATTGAATTGAAAAGTTCAAATGTTTGCATCAAATTAGTTTAAGATAGAGTTGAGTTAAAAATTACCAAAAGTTTCAGTTTTGGAGCATACAATACAGCATCAGTGGGGTTAACATTATGCAGGGGAAATCTAAGCTAAATTTAGCATACAGTGTCGGTATGAAAACTGGTTTTGCCTTTTCTAAGTCCATATGCAGAACACTGTATTCAAAGTCACAACTACACATAGCAGCAGGACTTCAAAAATGCAGGACAATCTTGTGGTACATTTGGCAGTGTTTTTGTATACTTTATTTAAAGCAGGTAAGTTTAAATATTTTTGTATTATTATGTGCAAAATGCCTTGTGTTGATTTTGCTTCGAAGTTCTCAAAAATTAAATAATGCAGAAACAGGCCTTTTTATGTTATCATCAGTGATTTACATTTTGGTCTTGCTTTCTTGGTTTGGAAGATTTCCCAGCTATAGTGACATGACAGAAGCTGAACTGAACTGAACATAACTAAAACCAGGCTAAAAGCTCTTTATTGCTTCTAGTTCCCTTTCGTGGGAACTATCGACGCTGCGTGAAACGCATTGGGAACCTTCTGTGTGATATCGTCATTGAAGCACTCCTGTATCCAACCAATCGTGTAACGAGACGTCAGAGACGGGTGACGTCACGGACCAGGAAACTATAAAGCATGCCCGGATGCAGAGAACACTAGCTTCTGCTATCTTCAGCAAGCGCTCCATGTTATCCCGTGTGTCTTATTTAGTGTTTGTCTGTCTACCCAATATTGTGGTTTCACTCTTTGTCTGAGGACAAGAGTTTTCAGCAACACTCGTGTGTATATTTGTGATCGCTGTTTGTGCGTCCTATTTAGTGTTTGTTTGTCTCCCCTCTTTGTCCGAGGACAAGAGTTTCACAACACTACATACATATACACACACTAGACACAATATATATATGTATATATAAAATGGCGGATGAAGGCAAGCAATTCAGGAAGTGTGCTTTTCCCTGCACTCGTTATATTCCTGACGGGGATACACACGATATGTGTGTCGTTTGCCTAGGGGTTGAGCACGCGCAGGCAGCTCTCGAGGGGGCTGTCTGCGTGCACTGTGGGAAGCTCACCCTGAGAGTGTTGAGATCTCGCCGGGCACTCTTTGATAATAAGGAGGGTGCCTCGGTTGGTGTTCCCCGCGGATCGGGTCCCGCTGCTGCTGAGGCAGAGCGAAGACTCCATTCGTGGGGTTCACAGATGGATCTGGCGGCAGGGGTTGAGACGGGCCCCGCCCTATCTCTCCCTTCAGCCACCAGACCCAGTGTCCCTCCTGCCGTGGTGGAAGCACGCTCAGCGGTTTCTTCCCCGCGGGGAGAGACATCGGCGCTTCATCTATCTTCATCTGAGTAAGGGTTGATGTGATGAGCGTCGAAGCAGGGGAAGAGGAACCGCCATCCTCTTCCCCCGCACATGAGGAGCTCTTGGAGGTAGTGACCAGAGCTGTAGCCAAATTGAATATCAGCTGGCCAGAAGCAGAGCGGGGAGACGTTAAACCAAAAAGCAAGCTTGATTAACGCTTTCTCCCCGCGCGGTCACTACCCCCACGTCGGTGCTTACCATTTTTTCCAGATCTACACACTGAGGTGTCTAGATCTTGGAACAGACCCGTTCAACATCGGGTTTTCAGCCCCCAGACCTCGATCTACAGTAACATCGTGGGGCTGAAACAGCATGGTTATGCGGCGATGCCCCGGGTAGAAGAGACGCTCGCGGGCTATCTCTCGCCTGCATCGGCATCGTCCTTAAAAGCACCGACGCTGCCCACCAAGCCCCTTAAAACTACATCTAACTTGGTGGGCAAGGCTTATGCGGCGGCAGGTCAGGCAGCAGCGTGTCTCCATACTATGGCGCTGCTGCAGGCTTATCAGGCTGACCTGCTGGGGGAAATTGATACCAGCGGGGAGGCCACTTTCGAGTGCATCCAGGAACTGCGCATGGCGACAGACCTGGCTCTCCGTGCCACTAAGGAGACGGCTAAAGAAGTGGACCGTTCTATGGCAGCCCTGGTGGCCACGGAGAGGCACTTGTGGCTGAACCTCTCTGACATAAGGGACAGAGACAAAGCTGCCCTTATGGATGCGTCGCTGTCTCCTGTGGGCCTCTTCGGCGTTTCAGAGGTTCCTCCCCCGCCTGTCTAAAATCCCCGCCGAGACTGTTGAGCGGGAGCACCACAGAGCGCAGCAAAAAATTAGTGTGGCCGCCCGTGCTCCCCCACGTAGATTCTGGGGACAGGGGCGGGCTGCACAGAAGCCTTCTCAGCCCAAGACAGACCTGCGGGCTGTTATTGTGGCGCGGAAGGCTTCTAAAAAGCGGTCCTGATATCTGTGGATCAGGACCCAGGAGGGCGGCCCCCGTCTGGAGGAAGCGTGGTGTTGAAACACCTGGCCCCCGCTTCCATCCAGCGCCCTCCGGGGACCACGCTATCTTCACCATCCAGTGTGCGTCGGGTCCCCACCAATCCTCTGAGGAGGGTTGGCCTGCACTTGATTCGGCTGACTTCTGCCGGCACCCCGTTTCAGAGCACCGAGCCAAGTGCTCAAAAAACACCAGAGGCCAGTCTCGAGAGACTGGTTCCCTTAGTAGATTTTCTGGAAGAATGGAAAACTCTACCGAATATATCAAATTGGGTGCTGCTCATGATAGAAAAGGGGTACAGAATCCAGTTCGGGTCTCGCCCGCCCAGGTTCAATGGGGTCCTTCCCACAGTGGTGACCCCCGAGCAGTCTCTGGTTATGGAACAGGAAGTTATGACACTTTTGCAAAAAGGAGCTATAGAAAGGGTTCCTCCTCCCAGCAAGCTGTCAGGCTTTTACAGCCGCTACTTCATAGTTCCAAAGAAGGATGGGGGACTTCGTCCTATCATAGATTTACGGGTGTTAAATCGGTCTGTACAAAAACTGAAATTCAAGATGCTTACACTCAAACAGATCATTCCCCAAATCAAATCCGAGGACTGGTTTGTGACGATAGACTTGAAAGATGCATACTTTCATGTGTCCATCCACCCTTCTCATTGGAAGTTCCTCAGGTTTGCTTTCGGGGGCGAAGCTTACCAGTACAAGGTTCTTCCGTTTGGCCTCGCTCAGAGCAACAAGCAGTTCAACATCGAGATGTTGTTCTGTCTCACATGAAAAGGCTTGGGCTGAGGCTCAATGCCAAAAAGAGTGTGCTGATACCGGCTCAGACCACCAATTATCTAGGTGTTATGTGGGAATCCACAATAATGCGGGCACGTCTGACTCCTGCCTGTGTGAGCTCTGTCTTGTCAGCCGTAAAAGGGGTGAAGTTAGGCCAGTATCTCACTGTGAAACAGTTTCAGAAACTGTTGGGTCTAATGGCAGCTGCGTCCAACGTAGTTCCTTTTGGCCTCCTGCATATGAGACCCCTACAGTGGTGGCTCAGGACCAGGGGGTTTTCCCCGAGGGGGAACCCTTTTCGAATGATCAAAGTCACGCGGCGATGCCTTCGTGCTCTAGTCGTGTGGAAATACCCCTGGTTCCTGTCCCAGGGTCCCGCGTTGGGAGCCTCTGGTCGTCGCGCAATGCTTACGAAAGATGCTTCCCTCACGGGCTGGGGAGCGATCATGAGCGGTCGCTCAGCTCAGGGTCTTTGGGAGGACCATCAACTCTCTTGGCATATAAATCGGCTGGAGATGATGGCGGTGTTTCTAGCACTAAAACACTTTCTCCCAGACCTGAGAGACCATCATGTGCTGGTCCGCACAGACAATATGTCAGTGGTCTCTTATATAAACCATCAGGGGGGTCTACGGTCTTGCCAACTAAATTACTTGGCCCGTCGGATCCTCCTGTGGTCTCAGGGGAAACTGCTTTCGTTGAAGGCAGCCTATATCCCCGGGAGTCAGAATGTGGGGGCAGACGCCCTGTCGAGGCTGGGGCCGAGGCCCGGGGAGTGGAGACTCCATCCAGAAGTGGTGGATCTCATTTGGAAAAACTTTGGTCAGGCACAAGTAGACCTGTTTGCTTCGGGAGAGTCAACCCAGTGTCCGCTCTGGTACTCCCTCACGCATCCAGCACCCCTGGGTCTGGATGCCATGGTACAGACGTGGCCGAGGCTACGTCTGTACGCATTTCCCCCGTTCGCTCTGCTCCCACGAGTCCTGGAGAAAGTACGCCAGGAAGGGGTCAGCCTGATACTGGTGGCCCCATACTGGCTGACCCGAATATGGTTCTCGGACTTGGTGTCCATGATAGACGGCGCTCCGATGGAGCTCCCCTTGAGACGGGATCTTCTATCTCAGGCGGGCGGCGCGATAATACATCCCCGCCCAGAACTATGGAAACTATGGGCCTGGCCTCTGAGGGGGACAGGTTCATAGAGGCTGGTCTCTCATCTGAGGTTGTTGAGACCATACTTAGCTCCAGGGCTCCCTCCACGAGGAAGCTTTACTCTTATAAGTGGAATTTATTTTCTACCTGGTGTAGACAACATGAAACAGACCCTGTCCGTGCTCCTATTAGCTTTGTGCTATCTTTTCTCCAAGAAAAATTCTCGGAGGGCTTATCCTATTCAACCTTGAAGGTTTATGTTGCGGCTATATCAGCCTATCATGTTGGGGGGGATTCCTTGGTCGGTCGAGACCCCCTCGTGTCAAGCCTCCTCCGTGGTACACTGAGGCTGAGGCCTCCAGTGCGCACAAGGACCCCGGTCTGGGACCTATCAGTGGTTCTACGTGGGTTAGCTGAGGCTCCCTTTGAACCACTGGAGGAGGTGTCTTTAAAGTTCCTGACTCTAAAGACGATATTTTTACTTGCTATTACGTCTCTGAAAAGAATTGGAGATCTTCAGGCCCTTTCAGTGGCCCCCTCATATCTGGAGTTCGCTCCTGGAATGGTGAGAGCATTTCTTCATGCTAGACTCGGCTATGTGCCTAAGGTCCCCACCAATGTCCCGGGTCCTATTGTGCTTCAAGCTTTTCATCCTCCTCCATTTATGTCTTCATCAGGAAAAACTGAATCTGCTTTGCCCAGTAAGGGCTTTGGATGCTTACGTTCACAGAGCTGCCCTGTGGCGTAAAACAGAGCAACTGTTTGTCTGTTACGGTTCTCCTAATAAAGGTGGACCGGCGTCCAAGCAGAGGATGAGCAAGTGGGTGGTTGAGGCCATCTCACTTGCATATAAAGCGGTCGGACAGTCCTCTCCTCTTAACGTCCGCGCTCATTCCACAAGGGGTATGGCGGCATCGAAAGCTTTGATGTATGGCGTCTCTATGAGTGACGTTTGTGATGCAGCTGGATGGTCAAGCCAGCATACATTTATCAGATATTATAACCTTGATGTGGGCCCCACTCCAGGGTCCTCCGTACTTTCGAGCTAACATGAACAAGCATTTGAAGTACGGCACAGTTGGGTTCCCCACGAAAGGGAACGTCTCGGGTTACGGATGTAACCCTGGTTCCCTGAGTAAGGGAACGAGACGCTGCGTCTCTTGCCGTACCCCTGCATGTTTGCGAGTGCTTGCTTCAGATTTTCCACAGAAGCTAGTGTTCTCTGCATCCGGGCATGCTTTATAGTTTCATGGTCCGTGACGTCACCCGTCTCTGACGTCTCGTTACACGATTGGTTGGATACAGGAGTGCTTCAATGACGATATCACGCAGAAGGTTTCCTATGCGTTTCACGCAGCGTCTCGTTCCCTTACTCAGGGAACCAGGGTTACATCCGTAACCCGAGACGTTCTCAAAATTAAATAATGCAGGTTTTTTTTTTTTTTTTTCTAAGAATCACTTTTAATAATCATGTTGCATTATTGGAACTAAACAAATCTTGAATAATAACTAAACAATTCTTGAATAATTTCCTCAAAAACTGCAATATTCAAAGGTTCTACTAATGTAGGGTTTACAAAAATCACACTTCTTTTTCGTTATTACTCTTTCTGACAAGCTTGCTTTTAATTTTGCTTTTAATATCTTTTTACTTTCTCTCATTTCTTTCCTTGTTCTGCTTCAGTACAGGGAAATTACGGATATATCCAAGTTCGCTGTCGACTACCTGACACTCAACAAAACACTGAATTTATCTTCTCGATCACCTACAACATGATTGAACATTTGAGATATAACAGCACAGAGGATAAGGCTGTTGGTTTCACTGAATTTGGAGAGAAAATGGCAGAAGAGTATAATAATAATAAGTTTTTAGCTGCACAAAGAGAATTAGCATTGGATCGATGCAAAAAATTTGGAGATTTAATCCTTTATGTAGGGTTGACAGGTGAAAGATATTTTGTACTTATTCACTACACATGCTTAAATTATCATTATCATTAGATATAATTGTATTAGAATAAAAAACTTATATTTTAGTTTTTAACTTAATTAAATAAGAAAACACATCTAACTACTTCCACTTAGTACACACAGTACCACCAGAAGTCATTATCCGGCTGGATAGAGAAGCTAATGGGAATCAGAAAGCTGTTCTGGTGTGCAGTGCTTATGACTTCTACCCCAAACCCATCAAGCTGACGTGGATGAGAGATGATAAAGAGATGACGGCGGATGTGACCTCCACTGAGGAGCTGGCTGATGGAGACTGGTACTACCAGATTCACTCCCACCTGGAATACTTTCCCAAACCTGGAGAGAAGATCTCCTGTGTGGTGGACCACGCCAGCTTTCATAGACCCATGATCTATCACTGGGGTCAGAACAGAGTTATACTGATAGTGTTAAGAATCGGTTTGTTGCCCCACAGCACATTTTTATGAATTTCCTTTCATTTTTTACAGATCCTTCTCTATCTGAGTCTGAAAGGTCTAAGATAATTCTTGGGGCTGTGGGGCTGGTGATGGGGGTCGTGATGGCAGCCGGAGGTCTGATTTACCATAAAAGAAAACAAACAGGTTGGTATTCATAATGAAGACACATTTGGTGTGCTGGTAGTGTGAAGAAAATTCATCTTCCTTGTAATTATCAACTGGAAATGTATTGTTTTGATACTGTCTACAGGCTTTTATAGACTTCCAGTTTGTTTACTTCCACTGCAAACAATGGACGGTGATGACCAGCAGTAAGTCACAACATCTGGGACTGCAACATGATGCCATCATTAGGAATGACAACAATCAGGCATCTGTCACCTGTGCCACATCTTCTGATTGTCCATGTTTATTAAGTAGTCAATTACATAAACTCTTCACTGTCACCTCTCTTTGGTTATTGATTTTCTGCTTGACTTATGATTCTCAATTTTTTTGAGTCCCTACGATGGCATTTGCCCTGAGACTTTTGCATTCGCATTTAAAAACTTTTGCAAATTTGTGAACTGCTTTATTACATTTTTAGTAAATGTATATGCAGTTGCATATATCATATTCATCTAATTAAATAACTATTAAACTGGTGTGACTGGATTTCTCAATATATTTTAAAACATTTCAAGGCAAGGCAAGGCAATTTTAATTGTATATCACATTTCATACACAATGGTAATTCAAAGTGCTTTACATAAAAAAGAATAATAAAAATAGAACATAAGGAATAGAAATAACAGTAAAAACAGAGAATTTTGCTATCTGGATGGAAGAGCTAGGAAGTCTCAGGGAGTTTGTTGTTGTTGTTGTTGTTGTTGTCCATCAGAGTTGGATCTAAACGGATCTATTCATCAGAGCAGATCAGAATGGATCTTCCTCATCCAACAGGACTGCTACCTGTTAAGGCACTTCAAACTGATAAACATAGTTTCAATCTCCCCTTTTGCCAAGACACCTCAAACTGCACCACACAGCCCTAATCCCCCTTCCGGAGATATCTTACCTATGGAACGCAGTTCAAATTTCCCCTTTGGAAATTTCCCCCTTTGGAAAGTGTCCTGACTGTAATCCAGAGATATCTTAACCATGCACTACAGCTTAAATTTCCCCATGGTTTGTCAAATTTACCAAATTTTAACCTAATCAATTTCTTCCTAATTCTCCCAGCTCTTTCAACCAGACAGCAATAATGCATTAAAAGTCAGAATAACAAGATGATACATAAAAGATATAAAATACATTAAAAATGAAATAAAAACAGGAAAAGGAATTAAAATAATAAAAAGATAATAAGTATAAAATAAAGTGCAAACAGTTCGGACATAGCACAGTGCTCAATCAGCAAATGCATAGATAAAAAGATGTTTTGAGTCTGGATTTGAATGTGGCTACTGTTGGAGCACACCTGATCTCTTCTGGAAGCTGGTTCCAGCTGCGGCTGGCATAACAGCTAAAAGCAGACTCTCCTTGCTTTGAGTGAACCCTGGGTATTTCTAAATGACTCAATCCTGATGATCTGAGTGATCTGTTAGGTTTATATTCTATGAGCATATCTGCAATGTATTGAGGTCCTAGGCCATTGAGTGATTTATAAACAAGTAACAGTACTTTAAAATCAATTCTAAATGCAACTGGAAGCCAGTGCAAGGACCTGAGGACTGGTGTGATGTGTTCATGTTTTCGGGTTCTGCTCAGAATCCTGGCAGCAGCGTTCTGTACGAGCTGCAGCTGTCTTATGGTCTTTTTGGGAAGACCAGTGAGGAGCCCATTACAATAATCCACCCGGCTGGTGATGAAAGCATAAACAAGTTTCTCTAAGTCTTGACTGGAGACAAAGCATCTAATTCTTGCAATATTTTTGAGATGATAATACGCTGATTTAGTTATTGTCTTTACATGGCTACTGAAACTCAGGTCTGACTCCAAGATCAAGATCCTGACTTGATTTTTAGTTGTTTGACCCCTAGAGTGAAGGTACATGTTCACTTTGAGACCTTCATCTTTGTTTCCAAACGCAATGACTTCAGTTTTGTCTTTGTTTAACTGAAGGAAGTTTGGACACATCCAATTTTTAATTTCATCAATGCACTGGCACAGGGAGTCAATGGGGCTGTAGTCGTTAGGTGATAGGGCTAGGTAAATCTGGGTGTCATCTGCATAGCTGTGATATGCAATTTGGTTCTTTCTCATTATTTGGCTCAGTGGCAGCATATATAGGTTGAACAGGAGGGGTGCAAGTATTGAACCTTGAGGGACTCCGCATATCATGGATGTCCACTCAGACTTATGGTCACCGATACTCACATAATAACCTCTCCCTTCTAAGTATGACCTGAACCATTTTAGGACCATCCCAGAAAGCCCAACCCAGTTTTCCAGCCTGTCAAGAAGAATGTTGAGGTCGACAGTGTCAAACGCAGCACTGAGGTCAAGTAGAACCAGCACTGTTAATTTACCTGTATCTGTGTTAAGGCGAATATCATTTATTATCTTTATGAGTGCTGTCTCTGTGCTGTGATGCGGTCGGAAACCAGATTGAAAGTTATCAAAGTATCCATTCAAGCTTAAGAACTTGTTCAGCTGATTGAAAACAACTTTTTCAATGATCTTGCCTATGAAAGGAAGATTTGAGATTGGCCTGTAGTTGCTCAATATGGTGTTCTCCAGATTGCTCTTTTTCAGGAGGGGCTTAACAACTGCAGTTTTCAGGGATTTTGGAAAAGTCCCAGAGAGAAGTGAGGCATTTACCACTTCTAGGAGATCTGCTTCTAAAAAGTTTAACACTCTTTTGAAAAAAGATGTGGGAAGTGTGGCAAGGGCGCAGGTTGATGTTTTAAGGTGCTGTACTGTTTCTTCCAAAAATTTTCCATCAATTGCTTCGAAATCAGACATAATAGCTACTTTCTGAGGATGTGATCTGATCTGTTTTACCCCAGTGCAGCTCAAGGATGTGCTGATCGCCTTTCTGATATTATTAATTTTCTCAGAGAAGAAGGAAGAAAACGTCTTGGGTTACGAGTGTAACCCTTGTTCCCTAAGTAAGGGAACGAGACGCTACGTCAGTGACGTGATGGGAATCCTCTGCATTTTTGTGTTCGTGAAGCACTATTGTATCCAACCAATGAGAGAACGTGACGTCAGAGGCCTATAAAGCATGCCCAGAAACAAAGAACGCTAGCTTCTGTGAGTTCTGAAGTAAGCGCTCTAGGCATGCTGGAGGTACGGCAACGTGACGTAGCATCTCGTTCCCTTACTCAGGGAACAAGGGTTACACTCGTAACCCAAGACGTTCCCTTTCGTGGGAACTATCGACGCTACGTCAGTGACGTGATGGGAACGCTCTCCCCACTACGCCGTGCCTCCGAGTGCCTGGCTGCTATCTTGTAACACCAAAGCACCCGGAGTACTATTCACATTAAGATTATAAAATCTGATGAAGGTGTGCTGGGATGACCATCCAGCAGCGCCACAAATATCCGCCAAGGAAACTCCTGACATGTGAGCTCTTGAAGCAGCCATACCTCTAGTTGAGTGTGCCCTAACATCCAAGGGGCATGGACGCCCCAGGGCTTTATACGACAATGAGATGGCCTCAACCACCCATTTACTCATCCTCTGCTTAGACGCTGGGCCCCCTCGACTCGGGGACCCATAACATACAAATAGTTGGTCTGATTTTCTCCACAGGGCAGCTCTGTGAACATAAGCATCCAATGCCCTCACAGGACACAGCAGATTAAGTTTTTCCTGATCCGGATTAGTAAACGGAGGGGGATAAAAAGCCTCCAAAACGATAGGACCTGGGAACCTAGTGGGGACCTTAGGAATGTAACCAGGCCTTGTATGTAAAAAGGCCTTAACCATGCCTGGTGCAAACTCTAAACATGATGGTGAAACCGAAAGAGCTTGAAGGTCACCTATCCTTTTCAAGGATGAGATGGCCAGTAAAAACCCAGTCTTCAATGTGAGCATTTTATCTGACACATCTTCCAAAGGTTCAAAGAGCGCCTCAGCCAACCCTTGTAACACAATGGCTAAGTCCCAGGTCAGAGATTTTGGGCGTACTGAAGGCCTCAGCCTCAGTGCGCCACGAAGGAAGCGAACAACTAAGGGGTCTCGACCTACCGAGACACCACCCATAGGAACATGATAGGCTGAAATAGCAGCCACATACACTTTTAATGTGGAGTGAGTTAAGCCTTCTGAAAGCTTTTCTTGGAGGAATTGAAGCACATTGCTGACAGATGAGTGGACCAGGTCCACCCTATGATGGCTACACCATGTAGCGAAAACCTTCCACTTATACATATAAAGCTTCCTTGTAGATGGAGCTCTGGACTGAAGGATGGTCTCCACAACCTCGGTTGGGAGACCAGATTCTATGAGCCTTGCCCCCTCAGGGGCCAGGCCCACAGTTTCCACATTTCTGGATGGGGATGTAAAATCATGCCGCCCGCTTGGGACAGGAGATCCTGTCTGACTGGAAGCTCCAGAGGAGAGCCGTGAAGAAGTGATACTAGGTCCGCAAACCATATTCTTGTTGGCCAGAAAGGAGCCACCAATATCAGGTCTACCCCTTCCTGACGGACTTTGTCCAGAACTCCCGGGAGCAGAGAGACTGGGGGAAAAGCATACAGATGTCGCCTCGGCCACGTCTGTATCATGGCATCCAACCCCAGAGGAGCTGGGTGCCTCAGAGAGTACCACAGAGGGCATTGAGTTGACTCCTCTGTTGCAAAGAGATCGACTTCCGCTCGACCAAATGTTTTCCATATGAGCTCCACTACCTCTGAGTGAAGCTTCCATTCCCCCGGACTCGCGCTCTGCCTCGACAGAGCGTCCGCCCCCATATTCAAATACCCCGGAATATACGCCGCCTTTAGCGAGAGTAATTTCCCCTGGGTCCACAGGAGGATGTGACTGACCAGTTTGCATAGTGGCCGAGACCGCAGTCCCCCTTGGTGATTTATGTAAGAGACCACCGTAGTGTTGTCTGTCTGAACCAACACATGGTGGCCCCTCAGGTCGGGGAGGAAGTGCTTCAGAGCCTGAAACACTGCCAGCATCTCCAGCCGATTTATGTGCCAGGAGAGCTGGTGTACCTCCCAGTGACCTTGAGCTGAGCGACCACTCATGATCGCTCCCCAGCCCGTGAGGGACGCATCTGTCGTAAGCATTACGCGACGACATGAAGTTCCCAACACGGGTCCCTGGGACAGGAACCAAGGCTTTTTCCACATGACCAGAGCACGAAGGCACCGCCGCGTGACTTTGATTATGCGAAAAGGATTTCCCCTCGGAGAAAACCCCTTGGTCCTGAGCCACCACTGTAAGGGTCTCATGTGCAGAAGGCCAAAAGTAACAACGTTGGACGCAGCTGCCATCAGACCCAACAGTCTCTGAAACTGTTTTACAGTGAGTGACCGGCCTAACTTCACCCCATTCACGGCCCCGAGAATGGAAGTCACACGAGCGGGAGTCAATTGCGCCAGCATCGTGATGGAATCCCAGATTACCCCAAGATAGTTGGCAACCTGACTCGGAACCAGCACACTTTTCTTGGCGTTGAGCCTCAGCCCAAGCTTCTTCATGTGCGACAACACAACATCTCGATGTTGAGCTGCCAGACCTTCTGTTTGAGCTAAAATCAACCAATCGTCGATATAGTTCAGCACGCGGATGCCCTGGAGTCTCAGCGGAGCCAAGGCTGCATCCACGCACTTCGTGAACGTGCGGGGTGATAGTGATAGGCCGAAGGGAAGAACCTTGTATTGGTATGCTTCGCCCCGAAAAGCAAACCTGAGGAACTTCCTGTGAGAAGGATGGATGGGAATGTGAAAATATGCGTCCTTTAGATCTATCGCCACAAACCAGTCCTCGGATCTGATCTGTGGAATAATCTGTTTGAGTGTAAGCATCTTGAACTTCAACTTCTTTACAGATTTAGTATACGAAGATCTATGATCGGACGCAACCCCCCATCCTTCTTTGGAACAATGAAGTAGCGGTTGTAAAAGCCCGACATTTTGCTGGGAGAGGGAACCCGTTCTATAGCCCCTTTTTGCAAAAGCATCGTAACCTCTTGTTCCATTACCAGAGACTGCTCTGGAGCTACCATTGTGTGAATCACTCCACTGAACCTGGGCGGACGAGAACCGAACTGAATTCTGTAACCCTGTTCTACCATGAGCAGCACCCATTTCGAAATATTCGGAAGAAGTTTCCATTCCCCCAAAAATTCTACTAAGGGAACCAGCCTCTCGAGACTGGTCTCTGGTGTTTTTTGAGCACTTGGCTCGTTTATCTGGCACGGCGCACCGGCAGATAAGCGAATCATGTGCTGGCCGACCCTCCTCGAAGGATCGACGGGGACTGCTGCGCCCTGTCGCACACTGGGTGGCAGGGTTGGCAGAACAGCCCCCTGAGGGCACCGATGCGGAACGATAGATGTTAATCGTCGAACCCCTTCGGAGGGGACTGCCCTCAGAAACCCTGACCCATGACCGTCAGGATTTCTTTTGGGAAGCCTTCTGGGAAATAATGACGGTCCTCAGATCCGCCCTACCCCCAGAAGGCTTCTGCTGTACAGCGCGCACCGGTCCCCAAGCTTTCCGCGGGGAGCACGGGCGGCCACACTAGCTTTCTGCTGGGACCTGTATCCCGAGGAGCCGGCTATCGGCTGAGGCTGCTCCCGCCCAGCAGCCTCAGGGGGATGAGATTTCCGGGGAAGGAATCTTTGGAACGCCGCTTTCTGTTTTTTCGCCTCCTCGAACCTGTCGACGACAGTAGCAACTGCGTCACCGAACAGGCCCTCGGAGGAAAGCGGCGCATCCATAAGGATATGTTTGTCCTTATCCTTAATATCTGCGAGATTGTGCCACAGATGTCTCTCCGTGGCCACCAGGGCTGCCATAGAACGGCCTACTGACTTGGCCGTCTCCTTGGTGGCACGGAGAGCTAAATCTGCGGCTTTTCTCAACTCTTGAATCGTTTCAAAAGTAGCTTCCCCAGTCTCCTCAATCTCCCCCAGCAGATCAGCTTGGTATGCCTGCAGTAAGGACATTGTGTGCAGACATGCCGCAGCCTGACCCGCTGCCGAATAAGCCTTGCCCACCAGACTCGATGTTTGTTTTAGTGGTTTGGTGGGCAACGTCGGGGATTTCAGGGACGATGCAGACTCGGGCGAGAGATAGCTCGCAAGCGTCTCCTCAACCCGAGGCATCGCCCCATACCCGTGTTGCTTCAGCCCCGTGATATTACTGTACATTGTTGTTTGTGGGCTGAAGACACGGTACTGCACGGGTCTATTCCACGACCTCGACACCTCGGTGTGGAGGTCGGGAAAGAACGGCAGTCCCCGACGCTGGGGTAGTGACCTAGCTGGGAGGAAGCGTTCATCTAACTTGCTTTTTATTTTTGGAACGCTCTCCTCCGCGGGCCAGCTTATTTTCAGTTTTTCTACTGCCCGGGTCACTACCTCCATAAGCTCCTCATGGGCTGGAGATGAGGATGACGGTCCCTCATCACCACCCTCGACACCTTCAACATCAACCTCCTCGGAGGAAGATATATTCAGTACTTCAGCCTCCCTTTGCGGGGAAGAAACCGCAGCGCGTGCTTCCACCACCAAAGGAGAGACACTAGATCTAGCAGGTAAGGGAAGCGATAAGGCAGAGCCCGTCTCTCCCCCCTCTGCTAGATCCATTTGTGAACCCCACGAGTGCAGCCTTCGCTGTGCCTCGGCAGCAGCGGGACCAGACCCGCGGGGAACACACGCCGCAGCGCCCTCCTCAAAGAGCGCCCGGCGTGAGCGCAGCGCCCTGAGAGTTAGCCGCTCACAGTGCACACAGACAGCCCCCTCAAGAGCTGCCTGTGCGTGCTCAACTCCCAGGCATTTCACACACATCTCGTGTGTATCTCCCTCCACGATGAATCGCGGGCAAGGAGGTGCACACTTAGTGAAACGCTGGCTTTTCTCCATCATTTTATATATATATATGTGTCTTGTTTCACTTGTTAGAAACTCTTGTCCTCAGACAAAGAGATCACTTTCTGGCGAGATGGTAGACAGACAACAGTAAATAAGACGGACAAGATACAAATAGCGCTTACTGAAGACAACAGAAGCTAGCGTTCTTTGTTTCTGGGCATGCTTTATAGGTTCCGGTCCACGACGTCGCCCGCCTCTGACGTCACATTGGTTGGATACAATAGTGCTTCACGAACACAAAAATGCAGAGGATTCCCATCACGTCACTGACGTAGCGTCGATAGGTCCCACGAAAGGAAACTCACTACATTTGCTGTCTGAGAGCATTTCACTGGGAATTTGACTTGGGGGGTTTGTTAGTCTCTCTACTGTAGCAAAAAGAGTGCGGGTGTTGTTTAAGTTTCTGTTTATAATATTTGAGAAGAAGGTCTGTCTAGCTTTGCCTAATTCCACATTGAAAGCATGAAGAATATCTTTATAGATGTTATAATGGATTTCAAGTTTTGTCTTTCGCCACATGCGCTCAGCTTTTCTGCATTGTCTTTTCATATTTTGCACTGCTGTTGAGTTTCTCCATGGTGCTTTTTGTCTGCCACTTTTCTTTTCCTGACTTTCACAGGAGCAATGTTATCAATAACATTCTGTACTTTTGAGTTAAAAGAATCAAGGAGAAAATCAACAGAGTCTGCAGATATGCTTGGTGTTAAATATATAGCCTTCATAAACAGTGCATAGTGTTCTCATTTAAGCATCGCTTTTTGACCGAGATAGATCTAGCTTCAACAGTCGGACAGATCAATATTTCAAAGGAAATACAGAAATGATCAGATAGCGCTACATCCTTAATGACAATGGATGAAATGTTTAGACCCTTACTGATAATTAAATCTAGAGTGTGTCCACGATTGTGTGTAGGTCCATGTACATGCTGAGTCAGATCAAAAGTATTCAAAACAGTTATGATTTCTTTTGCCATATTGGATTCTGCATTTTCTATGTGGATGTTAAAGTCCCCAGTAATAGCAAAACAGTCAAACTCTGAGGAAATTGCTGATAACAGTTCTGTAAAGTCCTCCACAAAGGCTGGAGAGTATTTTGGAGGCCTGTAGATAACTATAAGTAGAATGCGAGGAGCACCTTTTAATACAATACCCAGACAAGTAATTCGACAAGACAAGTAATCACCAAATGACACTTGCTTGCATTGATAGACATCTTTAAATAGAGCAGCTACACCTCCACCTCTCCTAACAGCTCTGCAGACACTCATAAAAGTAAAGTTAGGAGGGGCTGTTTCATTCAGGATTGTTGCACTGCAGCTGTCTTCAAGCCTTGTTTCATTTAGAAGCATAAAATCTAGGTTGTTTGTGGTTATTAAGTCATTGACTAGAAGTGATTTATTTTTAAGTGAGCGGATGTTTAGAAGTGCTAACTTAACAGTCTTACTTTCTGTCTCTACAGTAATCTTAGTTTGACGTGTAATAGGTAGCAGATTAAATGGGTTTGCCAAACGGTTTGAAAAGGCCTTAGGCTTTCTATAACGTAATAAAACAGAAATAGAGAAAGCTGCAATTTCACACATTTGAGCCCATCTTGCCATTGTATGTGCTATGATGTCAAAGGCAGATAGTCCATTTAATGGGTTAAATCACCCAAAAATGAAAATTCTGTCATTAATTACTCACCCTCATGTCGTTCCAAATCCGCAAGACCTTCATTCATCTATAGAACACAAATTAAGATATTTTTGATAAAATGGCTGAGTAAGGCCTGCATCGCCAGCAATAACACTCCCTTTTTCAATTCCCAGAAAGCTACTAAAAACATATTTAAAACAGTTCATGCGACTACAGTGGTTCAACCTTAATATTATAAAGAGACTAGAATACTGTTTGTGTGCCAAAATTAACAAAATAGTGACTTTATTCAACAATATCTAGTGATGAGCGATTCAAAACACTGTTTCATGAAGCTTCATCATATGATTTTGGTGCTCTGATCCACTGATTTGAAACTAATGTTTCGAAGCTTCATGAATCAGTGTTTTGAATATTGTTGAATAAAGTCTCTATTTTGTTATTTTTGGCACACAAAAAGTATTTTATTCACTTTATAATATTAAGGTTGAATCACTGTACTCACATAAAAGGTTTTAAATATGTCTTTAGTAGCTTTCTGGGCATTGAAAAGGGAGTGTTATTGGCCTCACTGAGCCATTGGATTTTATCAAAAATATCTTAATTTGTGTTCTGAAGATAAACAAAGGTCTTACATGTGTGAAATGACATGAGGGTGGGTAATTAATGACATCATTTTAATTTTTGGGTGAACTAACCCTTTAATGTTTATTTAATTTTTTTAAAAAGACGTTAAAAAATATAAATTTGTAAAATTTCTACAATAGGCCTACTATAATGATATTTTATTTGAAATTAAAAATTTAATGACCAGCCAAACTTACTGTTAAGTGTTAATTAATAGCACCTAGTCTACACTGTTTGTGTCGATTGTGTAAAACAGGCCTTTTTATGTTTCATTAGTGATTTACATTTTTATTATTATTTATTATTTCATTTATTTAACCAGGGGAAGTCATATTGAGACTGTCTCTTTTTAAAATGGTCCCTGGCCAAGAAAAGCAGCACTTAAGAAATGTATCAGCATCAAATAAACCATACCACAACACCTAACAAGGACAAAAGTTATATACAACATTAAACAAAATATGACATAATAACATAACCAGGACAGGCAGAAAATAAAACAGAACATCAGCCTATATACAATCACACTTATATATTTTGGTCTTGGTTTTGAAGATTTCCCAGCTCTAGTCACCTAAACGTTAACAATTGAGTAGCCATAAACAAATGAGAATGCAGACATGACAGAAGCGGAACTGAACTAAACATAACCGTGTAAATCCAGGCTGACTATTTGCATACTGAAGAATGGTATAGTATCAACGAAAGACCAAAATAAAATAAATATATCAGCTGATCATGTAGTATTAATCAACACATTTAATAACATTATTTTCAATTCACAAACACACACAAAGCAAAAAGTATTACTGAAAGATGAGTAGTAATATATTTTTACTTAAACTAAGCATCTGTTTATGATCAAAACAAGTGGAAGATAAAGTATATTTGTCACATATTTTGCAATGCAAATTTGCAGGGGATCTGTGCACAACAACACAACTAACAACAAATATGGCACTGTTAGTGCATCAGTATAACTATATCCATCTTTTCTCTTTGGCAATGAAAAAGACTCCGGTGGCCAAACCCAGCAGCCCAAGAGCCAGACCAACTCCACAGAACACTGATGGACCGATGCTGGGCTCCTTTATCTCTACATCTGCACAGACACAAAAATTAAATTCATAAAAATTAATTAAACTCATCATGTGTTTCTAAAAGGAATTAGATGTGAATAATAAATACCCACCCCATGTTCTGGTTTGAGGTTGTTGTAGGGCTTTGTGCTCCACAGAACAGCTGTAAATGTCTCCTTCCTCTGGAATGAAACTCAGTCGAGAAAATACATTCAGTGTCATATCATTGTTTGGGTAATATCTGCTGACTGTTGATTCATCTGTCACATTCACATTGTTCTTAGTCCATGAGACTCTGACCGGTGGAGGGTAGAATCCAGAAACAAGGCAAATCAGAGTGTTACTGACGTGTAATTTCACATCATTCCTGGTGTAAATTGAGGTCCAGGGAGGTTCTGAAAATATGTAATTTTTTTTTAAAAATATTTTATAAATAATTTAATCCTCAGTCTCAGCATTTGTAATGTAGCTATACCAAAATGTTTGGATATTTCAGACCATTCTTATTAAATTGACAAAGTTAAATGTTTAATCCCTATTGTCTTTAGATGGTAACTGAAGTAAAATAAAAATAAAAAAAAACTCACCAAGAGGTTCAGATATATTAAGAGAGAGGGTCCTGAAAAAAATATCTTTGCACAAAGATGATGATCCAGTATGAGCCGGGTCAATATCTTGTTGGTTGAATTTATCAAAGTCAAACATACTACTTATGAAATCAGGTACTGTGAGAACTAGTTTTGCCTCTTCTGTATCCATGTATGCAACCACTTCAGTTTCATAAGCGAAGAGAACTTCATTAGCACCAGCTGATCCACTGCATGATTCAGTCATGCCAAATTCATGATAACCTACAGATTTCAGAATTTAAAAGATTTGTTACATATCATCTAGAAAAGATCTTTAATTAAGTAATCCTTATGTCTTTACTATAAACATAAAAAAAACAACTCAAGCTTTAGCAGTATTATGTATATCAGAAAAAAAAAAAAATTAATAAGTCACATTTTAAAACATCTTTAGTTCAAAGTTGTATAATTTATATGAAAACTTTTACTTACTTTGGCCTTCAGTATACGGCGAATAGGCAATGAAAAATATTATTCCGCAAATTGTTCCAAGCATGTTTGTTTACAGTAGTGAGTTGGTTTTGGATCCTTCCACCTAAAGACAAATTCAGTATGTTCTGCCGTCAGTCATGAACTTGACATTCTGGTTATGATATGATAATGATCTGGTAATGATATTCTGTTATCCACCAAACTGAGAGTGATCTGCCACAAGTTAACTTCTTAACCACCAGAGGCCACTGTCACCTCTCTCTCACTCATTAAAACAGTCTTGAGTCTGCATAGAACAGCATTTAAGGAGACCAAGTGACCATATTCAATCTGTTAACTTTGAAACCAGACTAAATTTTTGTGTACAGCAAAGAACAGTCTGCCTTGTGGTAGTGTGTAAATGTATCCAAAAAAGAAAAACATCAATTGGTAAAACAGCATTAATCAATACATTTTATAACATTCAAAGCACATTTTTTTTTCACAATTTTTTCTTTTCAGATTAATTTAATACATATATTGAATATTATTTTATTTAAATGCTTAAATGCAATTTTTTCATTCAAATAATGTCACTCAATAATCAACAATTAAAATGACTGTGTGTGTTATAAAGTGATTCAGATACATTAAGGGAGTTTGAAATCCAAAAACAGGATTATTAATGATAACAGTATCTATGGTGAATGTAGTGATGTCCATTAAGTCATGTACTATAAAAATTCACATCTGATCTTGTAAGTCCATGTATGCTATTTCATTGTGAAAACTGCAGTAGAGTAAATCATCACGTCCTGCTGATCCACTGATTCAGTCAGGCCATATTCAGAATAACCTGCAGTTCACATGCTTTAAAAGCTTAAAATTCGATAATAACTTTGTTTCACAAACACTGTTATTGTTTTACATTTTTTGATAATTTAATTGTACAATAATCTGTGACTTATAATAATTATCACTTAACATTGTTTTATCTATTCACTGCATTGAATAAATCTTTTACTTATGCTCTTTTTGAGGACATAAGCTCAACTGAGACTTTTTATTATATTTTTATGTATTAGTATAATACATACATACTGTTAAAATATTGTACTTGCATGGTATTGAAAATGATTACTTATAACTTGTAATGGAGTCATTTTTGCTTTAAGGTATCTTTTAAACTTTTACTTAAGACATGAGTACATCAGCCAAAACGTCTCGGTTACGTATGTAACCCTCGTTCCCTGAAGGAGGGAACGGAGACGTACGTCAGTAGTGACCGACGGATTGGGATATCGCTAGAGAGCCCCTATCAGCTTCGAGAGAACTAAAACAAGCCAATGGAATTGGCGTGCGATATTTGCATAATGCGCACCTCCCCTAACAGGTGGATATAAAAAGGGGGGCAGATGCAATCGCACTCTGTTTTTCGCTGAGGAGACAACCGGTGTCCGCACTGCAGCGAGGGTACAGAAACTGTGGCGACGGGACGTACGTCTCCGTTCCCTCCTTCAGGGAACGAGGGTTACATACGTAACCGAGACGTTCCCTTTCAGTCGGTCACGTTCGACGTACGTCAGTAGTGACCGACGAATTGGGATCCCCACTAAAACGCCACAGTTACGAAACCCCTTCCAGTGCCCAGCGCAGGCTCTAGCCGCCCGTCGCACCAAGGGGACGGAGAAGGGGGCGAGCTTACGCCGGGAAGTCTACTGCTGTTCCGATATACCCACTAAGTAAACTAGACTACACTGGGGAAGCGAACCCGTAAGGAACGCTGCGGAAACCACTACCTACCCAGAGGGGAAGGAATTTACATGGAAAACATATGGACTGGCCCGCAGGGCAGAACGCATATGAGTCCCTGGGATGGCTCCACCTGAGTAGGGGGAGACTCATCTGACAGGAGAAAGCAGAAGCTCTGCTAAGGGAAAGACACGGGCTCACCGTAGGGAGTAACCGTGGACAATACACATATGGAATCACTCACGTAGAGGGATTGCAACATATGGAACCCAACCAACAGACAACATCGAAGATGGATGTTGGTCTGGCATCAGACACTCCGCAATGCCCGAGCCGAAGGTGGAGGTGGAGGAACTCGACAGGGTTCCCCGAACGGGGAACACGACTGGAGTCAACAGATGCACATATCCTACCGGCTGGTGGAAGTGAGTACACGGGAAGAACCAGCTTACACGTAAGCTAAAAACCCTAGCAAACGTGTTGGGTGTCGCCCAGCCCACAGCTCTACAATCTGTCAGCGAGGCGCCATGAGCCAGCGCCCAGGAAGAGGCCACTCCTCTGGTGGAGTGGGCTCTCAACCCGAACGGGCAAGGCACGCCCTGGGAACATAAGCCAGGGCGATGGCATCCACTAACCAGTGGGCCATCCTCTGCTTGGAGACAGCCTTTCCCTTCTGCTGGTCTCCGTAACAGACAAAGAGCTGATCTGAGGTCCTAAGCTTCAAGTTCTATCCACGTAAACACGCAGGGCACGAACTGGACAGAGCGAAGCTAGGGCTGGGTCTGCCTCCTCCGAAGGCAGCGCTTGCAGGTTCACTACCTGATCTCTGAAGGGAGTGGTAGGAACCTTGGGCACATATCCAGGCCGGGGTCTCAGGAAGACGTGAGAATCCCCAGGCCCAAATTCTAGGCACGATTCGTCGACCGAAAATGCGTAGAGGTCCCCTACCCTCTTAACATGAGGCCAATGCAACCAGGAGGACGGTCTAAGAGACAGTACTTTTAACTCAACTAATTGCAAAGGCTCAAGGGATGACGCCGAAGTTAGCTAAGAACTAAGGTGAGATCCCTAGAGGGTAAGGAGGGTGGGCAAGGAGGAATCAGTCCCCTCGCCCCCCTCAGGAACCTGATGATCAGACAGTGTTTCCCCAGGGCTTGCCATCAACTGCATGGAGATGTGCAGCGAAGCGGCAACATACACCTTGAGGGTGGAGGGAGACAGCCTTCGCTCCAAGCCCTCTTGCAGGAAGGAAAGCACAGATCTGACCGAGCATGATCGGGGGTCCTCTCGTCTTGCGAGAGGAGCACCATTCAACGAATAGGTTCGACTTCAACGCATAGAGGCTCCTCGTGGGAGCACACGTGGAGGTTCCACAGGTCGGGACGCGGGTGCCATAGGAAGCCCCATCTCTGAGTCAGGAGGTCCTTCCTCAGAGGAATCGGCCAAGGAGGGGCTGTCGTGAGGAGCATTAGGTCCGAAACCCGGGTCCGAGTGACCAATATGGAGCCACTAACAAGACCTGCTCCTCATCCTCCCTGACCTAGCACAGGAGCTGTGCAAGAAGGCTCACTGGGGGAAAACGCATATTGCGTAGGCCCCGGGGCCAGCTGAGTGCCAGGGTATCCGTGCCGAGCGACTCGCCGGTCAGGGAAAACCACTGGCCGAGGGCAGTTCCTGGGGAGGCAACAGGACTACCTGGGCCTCGCTGAAGTAGTGCCAGATCAGCTGGACCGCCTGGGGATGGAGCCGCCACTTGCCCGCAAGTGGAGGCTGCCGTAAGAGCTCGTAGGCTGCACGGTTAAGCACACCTGGGACATGAGTGGCCTGAAGCGACCTCAGATGCTTCTGACTCAATAGCAAGAGATGGCAGGCGAGTTGCGATATGCGACGGGAGCGTAGACCAGCCTGATGGTTGATTTACGCAACGGCCGCCGTGCTTGTCCGAGCGGACCAGTACGTGCTTGTCTGACAGCAGCTCCTTGAAGCGGCCCAGTGCAAGACATACTGCTAGCAACTCGAGGCAATTGATATGCCAATGCAGTCGAGGCCCCGTCCAAGACCCGAACCGCATGCCCGTTGTACATGGCCCCCCATCCGGTGGTAGAGGCATCTGTGTGGACCACAGCGTCCAAGGGGTACTCCCGCCCGCAGGAACAAAGGGTCCGACCACCGGATGAGGGTAGGGCGGCAGCTCCGTGTCACGAGGACACTGAGCGTGCTGCGCTGCCATGGCCATCTCGGGACCCAGTCGCGGAGCCGGTGTTGAAGCGGCCTCATATGGAGCAACCTGAGCGGCGAAACGCGGCTGCAGATGCCACATGCCCCAGGAGCCTCTGAAGTCTTTCAGTGGGGCCGCCATCCTGCGCTTGAGCGAACTCAGGCAGTTCAACACCGACTGGACGCGCTCCTCAGAGAGGCGCACAATCCAGGCGACCGAGTCTAGCTCGAGACTGAGAAAAAAGATCCTCTGCCCGGGGGCGAGTTTGCTCTTGTCCCAGCTGACCCAAAGACCCAACAGGCTGAGGTGAGCTAAACCATCTCCCTGTGTATGCACAACTGCTTCGCGAGCTGGCCAGGAACAACCAGTCGTCGAGGCAGTCGAGAATGCGAACGCCCTGTTCCTTGAGGGGAACAATGGCCACCTCCGCAACCGTGTGAGGCTTGGAGCGACAGGGCCAGCCCGAAGGGTAGGAGTTTGTACTGACATGCTCGACCCGAGCGCAGAATCGAGACATGAAAGTATGCATCCTTCAGGTCGAATGCTGCAAACCAAACCCCGGGACGGACGCACTCGAAAATGCGCTTCTGCATGAGCACCTTAAACGGCAGCCTGAAGGTACCGGTTCAAGACGCGCAGATCCAGGATTGGCCATAGCCCACCGCCCTTTAGGGTACAATGAAGTAGGGCTGAACCTGACTTCAAATCGGCTGGAGGGACCGGCTCGATTGTATCCCTCGCCAGGAGGACAGCAATCTCCACTCGGAGAACAGGTGCAATGTCCAACGACACCTAAGTGAAGTGGACACCCCTGGACGCCGGAGGACACCGGGCGAAATGAATCGCATAGCCGAGTCTGATAGTACGCATGAGCCAGCGGAACGGGCTGGGGGCACTAACCAGGCCTCCAGACACCGAGCCAGCAGAATCAAACGCACCACAGACGTACCGGGGGTGGGGCAGCGAACCAGAGTACGGGGACCCGACTCGGGCGGCGTGGTAGCGGCCCAGAGTGTGATCAGACTCTGCGAGGTAGCAGTGCGTATGGGAGACGGCACACGGGGCGCGGCCTGCACCAACACACTGACACCTGCTGGCGAGGTGAGAGGGGGCTGGGAGTAGCAACGCGGGGCGCTGCACATCGCCAGCCACACTCTTGGGACGTAGAGGATCGGAAAACAGTTCTTAGTGGGTACCGCTGGACTCTGGAGAGCCAGCGGCGGAACAGACCAATTCTCCACCCGGCCCTCCTCCGGGGGAGAAAGAACCGTTTACGTCAGCTCCAGGTCGCCATATCTCCAGGACCGTCTCCCGCTAGTCAGGTGACTGCGGGTTGAGCGGGCTGGGTTCAAGGCCAGTTTGTGAGATGAGCGCATCGAGAAAGCACACTTTGACGACGGCACATCCCAGCAAGACTCGCCAGGGGTGTTTCTGGACCACCATGGTGGACATTGTCTGGCCAGGGGCCTGCGCTTTGATTTGCATCCTGCGTAGCTCAACCCCGACTCAGAACTACCCACATGCAATGAGTGCTTTGACCTACTGCAGACTTGCCAGGGGCCAAGACTCATGCAGGGCAGAGGTGGTGTGCCCGTAGCACTGCCACCCCACCCTAGGGGGTAGTGAGAGAGAAAAAACTTGTAGTGCAGATTATGACCCTCTTGGCGTTCCATATTAACGCCAAAAAAGGCCACAAACTGCCAAGTTTTTTCATGCACATCCGGGCTAAGCCAGGGGGCGGGGCAAGGCGAGTACGCGTCGCACGACACCCCCAGGGGCCCGGGAAAGCATGGTTGCCAAGTCTGAATCCGATTCGGCATGAGCTCGCCACAACCGTGGGACGCTCAGCCTCATCTTCATGTTCAGAGCCCAACAATACTCTCTCCAATGTAGCAGTCGACATCTGATCCTCTGCTGGAGCCCTGACTAAGATGTTAGGTCCTCCATATTTATTTTAAGGAGGACCAGCAACACATGCAGAAGCTACCAGCCATGTTGGACAGTGAACGTGGCCGCCCAACTGGACGACACACGGCACCCTGGGCACCGACGTGGCCATGTATCTAAACATGATCCACCCACGAACATAGTCACAACATGTTTGCGATGGGGGCCCACGGAGAATGACTCGGCGGGTATTGCCCCACTGTGATCCTCTGGTCACCCAGGCTTCTTAACCAAAGTAGCACTTTTCTGATTCAGAAAAATAACTAGATCGGGGAATAAGTGAGGGGACTCCACCTCATTAAAGGCAGCCGAGTCTCGACCGTGCATCTAGAGCGCCAGACAGCGCGCAGGGTTGCCGTGGCAACGCGCGCTGTCAGCCGGCAATTCGACGGCACACGGCGCGCTGAGCGCTCAAGCCCTTACGAGAAAGGCGAGCAAACAACGCGCCGACGTGGACATATTTCCATAAGAAAATATGACCACCCACAAACACAGTCTCAGCACGCTAAGCAGACATGAGAGAAAGTGATCGTGGCCGTCAGAGAGGATAGGAAACGACCGCCTCCAGAAACGCACAGACAGAATGACATCTTGAAAAAGACGCAGTGTCTGTCTGTGAAGCTCTTTTAGAAGGGGAAACTTCAGCTCTTTTGTGTCGAGACACACAGGGAGCGTCACGCCGTGTTTAGAAAAACACAGGAGGAACCAGACCAAATCGCAGACCAACCAGTGGAATTACAGCGGAACGCTGGGAAAACAGTAGATGTTTCCACCCGGCTCACTCCAACTCGCGACCTCGCTGCAGGCGTCGTCACACCAACACAAGCGCCGAAACTTCTTCAGAGGCTTGAAGTTCAAACAGCCGCAGGACACCAGGTAGGCTCCGAAGCGAAAGACAGAGTGCGATTGCATCTGCCCCCCTTTTTATATCCACCTGTTAGGGGAGGTGCGCATTATGCAAATATCGCACGCCAATTCCATTGGCTTGTTTTAGTTCTCTCGAAGCTGATAGGGGCTCTCTAGCGATATCCCAATTCGTCAGTCACTACTGACGTACGTCGAACGTGACCGACTGAAAGGGAACACACTACAGTATTGTATTATGTGTAAGCAATAATTTTGTCTGCTTTATTTCAGGCATGTAAGATGACAACATGCATTTGATTAACAAATACTGTTGACATCAAATTATCATCATTATTATCATATTGTCCATAAGATTATTCTGTAAATTAAGCACCTTCCTATGGATGATGTCAGAACCAGGATGTCTAGATGCAACACTGATTCCCTCAATTGTCCCAGAAGACACTAGAATATTTGCAAGCAAAAAAAAAAAAAAATGCTTTAACCATTAGAAACTCTCCAGAAAGGTAAATATCATATAAGATTTTAAAGTGATTTTCTTTAATTTTGAGGTTCTAATATGTTTAAGCTTTTGTTTGTCGAAGAAAATATCCAAATTATTTCTTGCAGACCTGTAGGGAAACATAACATTGTTGAATATTTGTACATGGTAGTGGTAGTACACTACCATCAGTTCAGTTTATAAGCTTTCAGATGAGACCAAAAATGACATAGATACATGTGAGAAAACACTAGTAGATAAATAGTATGTAGTTGAAAGCATATGTCATGTGAAGCAAATGGTACAGATGTGTCATTGAAGTGTAAATGACTCTCTCCAGACAGAACCATCCTGTGCCTGGAGTGTCCCAAAAGTCCTCAGTCAGCATATTGATGAATCCCTCACACTAGATAGGCATTAGCACAATGTGATGATGAAGGCCATTGTGCTACGTTTAATTCACATGTATACCTTTAGTACTAGGGCAGTAAATATTTCTACCATATTCGATTTAATCAAACGTCTTTGAATGGTCATTTTCATATTTTCCAATAGATATCACAATTTTCTAAAGGTAAAGTTGTTCTGCATGTACAGTACAGAACAAAATAATAATAAAACACAGATCAACTTGGACAAGCAAAACAATAACAACAATGAAAAACAGATTTAATCTGCGCTGATCTCCAAACTCTTCCTCATCTGGTAAGTTCCGTCTCCGTTGGGAAGAATCTGTCCTCCTGTGATCTGATCATCATCCACAGGCTGATCATCTCTGAACAGAGTCAGGTTAATGTGACGGGGGTAAAAACCAGTGGCCAGACAACTGATCTGAAACCCTTGAGAGTCTGGGAGTGTCTTCTTCATGAGTCTGACTCTGGGTTTCACTGCAGAGAAGAAGAAAGTATTACTGTTGTTAAACTGTTGAGTTTATGGCATCAGTCAATAATTACACTGAAGTTAAATGGATAGTTCACCCAAAAATGATCCCATGAATTACTCACCCTCAAGCCATCCTAGGTGTATATGACAATCTTCTTTCAGATGAACACAAACGGAGATATTTAAAAATATCCTTAGTCCTCCAAGGTTTATAATGGCTGTGAATGGGGGGCCAGTTTTAAAACAAAAACACACAAAAAAATGCATCCATCTATAATCAAAGTAATCCATTCGACTCCAGGGGGTTAATAAAGGCCTTTAATAAAGGATATCGGGAGCTCTATAGGGCGGCGCTTAAGGCCATTGCCTCAGAATCTTGGACTGAAGCAGAGTGTTGCCGACAAAGACTCTGAGATAAGTAACACAGCAGCGTATGCAGTGTCTCGTTCCCTCTTCTCAGGGAACCTCTTGTGTTAGGTATCCGGAGACATTCCCTTTCGAGTCTGTTTCTCAACAGATTCTCAATCCCTCCATGTTGATAACAAAGTTCCAGATTTGCTGCAAGTCAAGCCGTTGACCTCAGCTAAAAGTACTTCATGCAACAGAGACCTCATAAGCTCAGCAGCATAGCGGCTATAAGAGCAAGTTGCACAAGTATGGACTACTGCAAACACATCGCAGAGTAAAGGACAGTGGTCTCGCATGCATCCTGGATTAACCATGCACTCACTGCCAGCATTCATGTTGTGCTTGTCTCCAGACTGCATCAACAGCAGCCATCCAGCACCCCAGGTGCATGGATAGGCGACGGCACTATTGATTAGCAAAGTTCAAACCGAGACATGAGACATCCACAGCATGAGGCTGAGCACCGCACTTCAGTGCGCTGGTGACCAGACACTATGTTGCAATCGGTGGCAAGCCTGACTGTGTTGTGCAGTTAATGGTGGAAGTCGTGCCAACGACTAGTACTGATGTCCACTGCAGCGGCAACACCGGTGCTGTCATAAACATAATACAAGTGTAGTAAACCCCATCGTGCTCTGTTTTCCTAAAGCTACCGGGTGGCAGTAACACGGGTGCAAGGGCCCTTTCATTGCTGCTTGCAGCTTTTATTTTTGTTTTGTTTTTGTGCAAAATAATATTCTCGTCACTTCATAACATTAAGGTTGAACCACTGTAGTCACGTTGACTATTTTAACGATGACTTTAAAGGAACTTTGATGTGCTATTTATGTTGATTTCTATAGGGGATAAAAAACCTCTCAGATTTCATAAAAAATATCTTAATACATGTTCCGAAGAAGAATTACAGGTTCTCAAGAATGACATGAGGATGAGTAATTAATGACAGACATTTTATTTTTTTAATTCTGCCAAAAAGTGTGTCTGATGTGTTCAGCTATTAGAATATAAAGTGTTTTTTTTTCTATTGAAATATAAAATGGTTATCATAGGGTAACAGATTTCTCAGAGAAATCTTATTTCATAATAATGGTATATATCAGATAATTATTTTATTTTTGTTATATTTAAAAAAAAACAAAAAACAAATCACAAACAATACAAAGGTTCTAAGAAAAAAAGTCGGTATAGTAGGGTTATTTATGTATACATTTATTTAACATTTTTTTGTTGTTTGAGTAATATATTACACAGACTGGTATTTTAGGCTGCTGTCACTTTAAGACCGAATGCTAAGATTTAATATAGCGACACAAATACCCATCTGGTTTTCACCAAGCTGTTTACATTACATAAGCCATAACTGACTGTATTTACGTAAGATACTCCACATGAAGGTCATTTTGACAACTGTGTCTGTATCTGTGTCCGCAAAGAGAACTGAATTCGGGATTGCACGCTGTCTGCACTTCTGGTGTGTCATTCAGCGTGACAACACATTTGAGTTCTTTTTTTACAACTTACTGAGCATAATAACTTGATAAAAAACTCTTTTTGAAGATCCTTGTTAAATGCACACACTCTTCTTTGACATCTTGTCTGACTTGATCTCTGCGTTCTCTAAAATCCCATCTTCACTAACTGCAAGTTAATCAATAACTAATTTTGATTGGATGGTAATTTTGTTCTACAAAATATACTATGAGATTGACTACCTGTGATTAGGCTATTCTCACGTGACAGAAGACTGCTACTTGCTTTTAAATGATCAGCAGCTTTTAACCTCTCAACGATGCTGAATGACTTGTTTAGCAAACAAATTGCTCGAGTGGGTGTAAATACCACTCACTTTCATGTTTTTTTTTTTTTTTTGCACAACCTGCAAAAATCGCTCGATGCCATTGCTGCTTCTGCAAACTGCTGATCAATGCCACAAACCAATACAAACTAAACCTGTCTGGAGTTTTCGCGTCACCCGGATTGTTGATCTGATTGGTTGAAGGACAATCTAATTGCGTGAATAATGCTCGTTGATCACGCCTCTTGTGCAGTAGAAAATACATAGCAGACTCCCCAGACCAATGTTCAATTTTAAATTGAGCTTGGTCTGGTGATAGCCAGACAAGTGTCTTCCATTAACACCTGTGTGAAAATGTCTTAAAATAACAGTACACTACACTACTACACTAAGTATGCATGTTAGTTTAAAGGTGTGGTATGTAAGAATAACAGCTAGTTGTTGAAATGGTTACAAAATATTGTTTGCCCCGCCCGACTCGACCAAGTACAGGTCTCTGCAGGATAGTGGGAGTTACCAGATAATAATGGGAGTTACCAGATCAGTGGGCGAGGCCATAAACAGAGGGGCATTTTTGAGAGCATGCAATGTCGTAGTTCTGTCATCTATTAAGTCATGGAATAACCAAAAAGGCGATTAAAGCTGCAATAAACTGTGCATGCATGTGTGTAGGCCTATTTGATAGGCTATATGCGTTCTCTGGACTAAAATATTCTGCTATGTGAGATCACAATATAAGGCACAAGCTGATATGTAATTTTTTAATGCATAAATAAATGTGAGAACTGTGCATTTGTACTATTTATAAAGTACAAACAAAACATTTAAACATGATTAGTTTTACATTCTGGCATTTATTTGCTGCTGACTTCCACCCTTATTCACATTCTTGCAAATGGGAATTCAAGAGAACACTTTTTTTTTTCTTTGTACTGGTATGATAGAAATGTTGAAATTATTTATATTGACAATAAAGAAAGTTAAACATTAGGTTCATTGATTATACATAAAAATAAATGAAGGTTGCATAATCTTTGAACTACAGTGTAGTTATCTGCATGTCTCATCCATGGAGATGCAACAATGGAGAACAAGATCTGACTGATCAAGTTGAAATTTAGCTATAGTGTGAGCCCCTTTATTAATATGCCTGCAAATGAGGAATGATTTAAAGAAAAAAAAAAAAAAAAAAAAGTAAGGTCAAATTCACTCAGCATTCCATGATCTAATTCACTGTCTCAATTACAATTAAGTACAAATTAAATGTATTCAGTTGTAGGCACAGTCCAGTACATTATAGTCAGACTCATTTTTATGTTGAAATAACTAAAATTTCTGTGCCACCCCACACCGGTTACTGGCTCCTGCCTGGCCACCCCTATGAAGGCAAGGCAAGGCAAGGCAATTTTATTTGTATAGCACATCTCATACACAATGGTAATTCAAAGTGCTTTACATAAAGAAGAATAAAAATAGAACATAAGGAATTATGACAGCTTGAGTGTATCCACATGATTGTTCTGCTCCCTTGCAGTCAGCTCCCTTTGACCTGTAAATGCCGTTCATCTGTTTTATGACTGTTTTCATGTACTTCTTCTCATTTACCAGACAAGGTGTTTGTAGTCACTTTTTTTAATAATTAACTTTTACATGCTAGATGTGCTTTGTCTCAACAGGAAAGTGAAAACTTAGGGAACTTTGAGTGATAAGCTGTGTCAATAGCACTAGGAGTCTCAGGTGTTTAAGGGTGCGGTTCATTTGAACATGTGTGAACGCTGCTATCCCAACACTGGTGCGCACCAAACAAGTGGACCGAGACTGCTGAAAAGATGGGTCTCGGTCCGCTTCCAAAGGAACTCTGGTGCGGTTCGAATGATATATGAACGCTACACGGACCAAAGACATGTAACTGAATCAAAAACAGGAAGACGAGACCCTAAAAAGGACAGAATCCTCACGCATGTTGGTTTTTCTTGTCATAGTCGCGAGTTTGCCCATCACAGGCATCAGACGCGCGTCTCCACGCAGCAGATCGTTTGTGTGTGTGACGGATGGATTCCCGCCGGTGTTTTGACT
The DNA here is from genome assembly GCF_024489055.1 of Chanodichthys erythropterus. NCBI lineage: Eukaryota > Metazoa > Chordata > Actinopteri > Cypriniformes > Xenocyprididae > Chanodichthys > Chanodichthys erythropterus. The sequence continues at coordinate 23,915,263 of NC_090229.1, forward strand.
ACTTTACACATTTTATAAGCTCTTCACGAGTTCCCAGTTGGCCAAAATACCATCACATGCAGGCTACGCACCTCTACACACACACAACGAGCACATTTACCTCAGAAAACAGCATTGTTTTGGATGTTCTGTAAGTTCCGTCTCAAAATAGGCAATACGTCATAAAATCCAACCAATCACATTGTGCATGTATCCCTATGCCTTAAGGTTCGGTATCTTTTGGTTCGGTGATAAAATTGCCAATCTGAACACTAACTGGACCAGGGCTAAATGTTTTTTTTTTTTCTTCTTTGGTCTGGACCAAATGAACCAAATGAACCGAACTACAAGTGTGAACGCACCCTTAGTCACAATCTCCCATGACACTGAAAGGATAAACTTTCATAACATAACAGACAAAAGTAGATTATTCTAATGCAACATTTTATTGAATCATATAAATCAACAATGCTTTGTTAAAACAGTTAAAGAGATGACATCTTCACTGAACTGACTATATCTGTTTATAGTATTTATCAAGCAGATAATGTGAATGTATAATTTTACTAATGTATAAAGTCTGAGTGATGAGTGTCTCTGTAACGAGGCGGGACTCAAGGTAAGATCCATCTGCAGGCTTTATTCAACAGAGTTCGTAGTAAAACAGGCAATGGTCAAACAGTGGCAAACAGGTATGGCAGAGAGCAGGAAGAATCGTAGTCGAGGAACACGCAATGAATCAGGGCAGGCAGATATCATTCACAAAACCAGGAAACAATAAACAATCCAAAAGTTCCAAAGGGCAGGCGGCAGAGATTCAAACACAGGGAACAGACAGGATCAGAAACAGGCAGACAGACAGGGTAAATAACACACAGAATTGTACACTGGGTGAAACAAGACCTCGCCATGTGAGTGTGTGAGTGAGAGTCCTTTATAGTCCAGGTAAAGAGCTTCAGGAGTATGTGGCAATAGGTGATTGGTGGAGTGAGTGCAGGTGATAGGCAAGGAGGATGCTGGGAAGTGTAGTCCTTAACTGACAGGATTCGTGACAGAATGTCCCCCTCCCGGAAGGCGTGTCCTTGCGCTGTGGATGGCACAACTGGGGAGGGGGTGTGGTTGCTCTGGAGACCTACTGGCAGGTGATACTGGATGTGCAGACAGGTATGGAGGTCTCCAGGGCAGGTCGAGGAACTCTAGGCACCACGGCGGGTCAGGAGTCTTGGGCGGCCACGGCGGGTCAGGAGCCTCGGGCGGCCACGGCGGGTCAGGAGTGTTAGACAGCCATTGCAGTTCTGGAGCCCTGGGAGGCCAAGGCGGGTCAGGTGGCTCGGGCAGCCACAGCAGGTCAGGTGGCGCGGGCTTCCACGGCAGGTCAGATGACTCGGGCAGCCATGGTGTGTGCAGGAGTGGCAGGGTTAAAGCCTTTCTCCTAGATCAACAGTTACATTTCCTTCTTATACCCTAAGCAAAGCATTATTATATGGTATACCCCCTTTTAAAAGTAACATTTTAAACAATATCTCAATGAACACAAAAACAATTTCCAAAATGTTGACAAGATTTAATATGACATCTGTTTAACTTATAACATGAAAATAAGATTAATAATATAACTTATATTACACATTTTTCAGTTTTACTCAAATTAGGGTGATGCAAAAAGGAGTACATGCCACAACAAAAACTACTACATCTAGTACTTTGTATGGCCTCCGTGATTTTCAATGACAGCACCAAGTGTTCTAGGCATGGAATGAACAAGTTGATGACATCTATCTTTTTCCATTCTTCATGAATGAGACTGGATGCTGGATGGATAGTGATGCTAAACTTGTCTCTTCAGAATTCCTCATAGGTGTTCAATTGGGTTCAGATCAGGAGTCACTGAATCACTTTCACCCTGTTCTTCTTCAGAAATCCAACAGTGGCTTTAGATGTGTGTTTAGGATCATTGTCATGATGGAAAAGTGCACGACGACCAAGGGCATGGAGTGATGGTAGCATCTTCTCTTTCAGTATAGAGCAGTACATCTGTGAATTCATGATGCCATCAATGAAATTTAGCTCCCGACACCATCAGCACTCATGCAGCCCCACATAAGGACACTACCACCACCATGTTGCACTGTAGGCACCATGCATTTGTCTTTGTATTTCTCACCTTTGTGACACCATACAGTTTTGAAGCCATCAGTTCCAAAAACATTTATCTTGGTCTCATCACTCCAGAGTATAGAGGACCCTGGCAAACTCTAGATGGGATTTTTTGTGCCTGGGCTTTAGGAGAGGCCCCATGCATGTCATTCCTCTGCAGTGTACTCCATATTGTGTCACGGGAAATAGTCACCCCAGTTTGACTTTCTACTTCTTTGGATAACTGCAGTGAACTTGCATGCCGATTTTCTTTAACCCTTCTCATCAGAAGACGCTCCTGTCTAGGTGTTAACTTCCATGGACGACCTGGACATCTCTGTGAGATGGTTGCAGTTTTTTACAATTTTGTACCACTTTTGCTACAGTATTCTGATTGATAAGTAAAGCTTTGCTGTTCTTCATGTAGCCTTCACCTTTCTGGTGTAAAGAAATTATTTTCTTTCTCAGGTCTTGTGACATTTCTCGTCCGTGTGGTGCCATTGCTGACAGCATGAAATGGGCAGGGGTTTTAACAGCCTTTTATAGCCAACTGTCTGCTGGACACCTGTGTAATGAATAATTGTGCTTGAATTCTTGTTAAATAGACATTTGTAGTCTAAAATGTTGCTTTGCTCCAGAGACTTTCAGTTGGGTGTACTCATTCTTGCATCACCCTAATTTGAGTAAAACTGAAAATTGTGTTCTTTAACTTAATTAACCTTACTTTCATGTTATAAGTTAAAAACATCCTATATAAAACAGTCTTGTCAACATTTTGAAAATTGTATTTGTGTTCATTGAGATATTGTTTAAAATGTTACTTTTCAAAGGGGGTGTACTCATTTACATTATTAGTGGAATAGTAACACTAAAACCAACTCACAGGAAACCGAAAGATATGGCAAATGGGCGGAGATCAAGAGGGGGAGAAGTACGTTAATTTTGAATTTGAGAATTTGCAAAATTGCATGTTTAAGCAATACACTGTAAACCCTAGTACTCAAAAAACTTAATTGGTTTGAGTATAGGACAAACTTAAATTGAACAAATTAGTTCAGTTAAATTAACTGCTATGAGTATTTACAACTTTCTTTTTCTTTTGAGTTCACAGCACTGACATTTTTCAAGTAAACTGAACTGTTTCAGTGTTTTGAGTTGTATGAACTTGGTTTGAGAACAGGTGTTACATGTTTAAGTTACTGTACTCATTTAACATGTGCTATACGGTGCTATTGTTAACACGTTAGCAAATTAGCAAGTTAGCATTTTTTTGTATTTTCTTAGGGTTTACAACATAACTCAAAATATGTAACTGATGTAACTGATTACCTTGAGTTAGCCCAACTTATTCAAGTTCACAGTGTACCTAGATTGTACATTAGGATACTTTCATATCTCTATTAAGTACACTACCATTCAGTTCAGTTTATAACACTAGTAGATAAATAGTATGTAGTTGAAAGCATCCTGTGCCTGGAGTGTCCCAACAGTCCTCAGTCAGCATATTGATGAATCCCTTGCACTAGATAGGCATTAGCATATAATGATAAAGGCCATACCATGTTTAATTCACATGTATAATACAGTAAAGATTTCTAACCATATTTGCTTTAATCGAACATGTATTTGAATGGTCATTTTCATTTCCAGCAAATGGTTTTCTCTAATAGATATCACAATTTTCTAAAGGTAAAGTTGTTCTGCATGAACAGTACAGAACAGCAGAATAATAAAACACAGATCAACTTGGACAAGCAAAACAACAAAAACAATGAAAAACAGCCATATGTTGCATATAATTGTACACTATCTGTTATTGTAGTGTAACTTTGTCATTTTAATCAAATATCAATTGATGGTCATAATCACAACAAAACCTGATGGTATCTCTGAGCAAATGCTAAGGCTTTTTAATTTTAAGTTTTCATTTAATATAGGCCTGTTTAGACTCATGATTCATCTTGCGTGGAAGCTGAAATAAAGAAAAAATGGTTGTCATCTCCAATTTTAACCTTAAAATGAACATATTGGTGAATTCATATTACTTCATTAAACATAGTGTACTTACATGGAGTAAGGGAGTAATCACTCTTTGACGTCTCAGAGCCTCGTCCTGAATAACAATGGCACAGTTAAACAAAGAACTCTAGAAACATGAAACTGCATTGGGGTGAACTTTAAAAGTGCCTCTAAAAGAAATTATGTTTGGTTTATTTTCCTAATTGAGTTTACAAAACATTTACCAGCAGAACCTTTCTTCTTCCTCCATATAATGAGAGCAGTTATGAAGAGAACAGCCACACACATTAACACCAGCACACTGATAACTGCAGACAGACTGAAGGATCCTGAGTCAGATTCATCCACATCTGAAATGAATTAAAAACAATAATAATTTTAAATATAATCAATAACAGTGAGATAAACAACTGGAAAAGAAAGTTAAATAAAGTTATTAAAACATTTTGTTATTCATTGTAATATTCTAATAGTACTGTTCATTTGCTTGATATACAAAATTTTATTGCCTTGTATAGAACTGTAATAAACCATCATGAATCTAATGTCTTATTGTTCAGTTTTGTTTCATAGAAGTTTATTAGTTTTTCATTACCAAATGTAATGTCCAGTTTGTTGTCCAGATTGAGGTGTTTCATTGTACAGTTGTATTTGTGTCCTTCACGTAGCTCTTCATCATTGATCACCAAACTCTTCCTCATCTGGTAAGTTCCATCTCCGTTGGGAAGAATCTCTCCTCCTGTGATCTGATCATCATCCACAGGCTGATCATCTCTGAACAGAGTCAGGTTAATGTGACGGGGGTAAAAACCAGTGGCCAGACAGCTGATCTGAAGCCCTTGAGAGTCTGTGAGTGTCTTCTTCATGAGTCTGACTCTGGGTTTCACTGCAGAGAAGGACGAGAAGACTTATTGTTGTTAAACTGTTGCATCAGTTATTTATTTATGGTTCTCATGTTTCATAAAACATCAGAAGCACATGTATTTTCTGTCAGCACAGCTGTTTGGGTCATATTTGTTGATTGTGCTTTTTTCTATCTTAATTATTCTGAAGTTAATCAGGTTAATTGTCTCACCTTTTCTCATCACATTGTTCTTTTCCATATTCAGGTACCTCCGCAAAACTTTATTGCAAATGGGATGATAAACATTTTCATATAACAATTTTATATGAAGCTGTTTCACTTGGTCCCACGGTATTATCCATGGCTTTTTCACCTGGATAACGTTTTTTTCCAGGTCATATGTGAACTCCTCCACATTTTGACTATCAAAAGCATCCCACAAATGAAATGGACCTGGTTTATCATCATTCAACAGTTCACATCCAGCAAGTCTCTGATGAACATGTACACCTTTAAATAAAGGGAAAAAATGTATTAGTCCTCACTGATGATTACCCTCTTACTGTCTAATAGTGATATAGTTCTCACCATCTGTGTGGTTTAGGAGTTCCTTAACATAAATATCACGAGTTTTCATATCATTATATACGTCTTGAAATATAACACCAGCATCACTTTGCTCTTCATCATAATATTTTGAGTCACTGTTAGTACGATGGACAACTTTCCATGTGGTTGAGTCATAATACATAATTTGCAGATCATCCAACATCACCAAAACACTGAACTCAGGAAATGGTGTCTGTCCAACTATATATGTTGCCAAAGCCATCAGTGAGTGAGAACCTGTGGATACACAAGGACAAGAAAATAGTTCAGTGTCAAATCAGGCCATAACATATAAATTACAGGTTTATCTTCCTCAGGCATTATAACTAAATATACATATGATAAATATTCCATCACATATTTCAAGTTGCCATCCACATTAAAATATATGAGAATAAGGTTCATCTGTTAAGAACCGTGTACTGAATCATGTACTTGATGTGGAACAGTGAAACAGAAACAAAAAGAGGCAGGATGAATCAAGAGATTGACAGAATAATAAACAGTATTAATAGGCAATGTTGAATCAGAGACCAGTTAATTTGAGTCAGAGTCCAGGCCAGAGACTGAAAAAGATTGAGTTTATAATAAGACCATGATACTACAACACTGTCAACAATATTTAAAAAAAAAAAGCAGCAGGCAGCCAATGTGCAAGTTTACAATTATTATTAAAAAAAAACATGAACAGATATTTCACAAGTATTTACAATTGTTTACCAGACAGATTATTATAAACCTGAGCTGCTCTTCCTCCAACTTCCAAACTCAGTATTTCTCCTTTTCTGTCATTCAAAATTAGACTGTCCAACATTCACAGACAAAATATTAAAAAAAACTCCTGCAACATTAAAGGGATAGGTCACCCAAATATGTAGGCCTAAATTTACTCACCCTCCAAACCTGTAAAAGAAGACATTTTGTAAAACATCTAAGCAGGGACGGACTGGGACTAAAAAACGGCCCTGGACTTTGACTAGGCCCGGCCCAAAGCAATCGGCGCGCGGAAACTCGACAACAACAACAATAATGCCTGGCATGAGTGTCACAAGACTTTAATTGTGGCTCATGATACTATACCATCCAAATTATAGCAATAGCAATGATGTTGACTAGATGTTGTGTTAAAAGCATATTATTCTAGATTAACTTGAATACTCATATAGAAAATGTTGCGACATTTAGTGGCTTCAGTATCTAAATTCCGCAATTTTCTTTTTCTCTCGCCTTCTCAGCCCCACCCTTTTCTTTCAGTTTTTTACCCGCGGCCGCATTATGCATATTGTTTGTTTGTTTCTATGCTTCTTCTATCTTACATCTTTGCTGTTGGTTTCTTCCTACTCTTCCACTTCTTCTTCTCCTTACGTGGCGGCCACGGCCAGTGCAGCTGGCATCCAACTTAAAGGTGCATTGCTGCCACCTACAGTACTGGAGTGTGAAACAGATTAGTGGGGGGAAAAAACAGGTGATGACTGGGTGCATGGCAGGTGGGGGGCCGGCCCACCGGCCGTCCTGGAGTACCGGCCGTTCTGTGATTCTCCAGATCACACAGATGGCCAGTCCGCCCCTGCATCTAAGTGGTTGTTTAAAAAAAAAAAAAAAACTATAAGTAATAAAATGACAATGATAAATGATAAAAGAACTATTATATACAGGTTAACATGAATGATGCATAATGTATAATGAATTCTGAAGTAAAGGTCATGGTAACCCACTAGTAATGACTGAAGTATTACCAAATCCTTCAGAAGGAATTATAATTATATAACTAATTATTTGGATCATTCTAAAGTGAAAAACATGATAACTCTCTAGTAACTACTGATGTAATGATGGGTCAGTAGAGAGTGGATCCATTTGCAGCTTTTATTTATACGTAGCAGTATACAAACAAGGGCAAGACAGTACCGTAAACAATGGTTGGGGCTGGCAGCAGGGAATCAGAGTCGGGTCACAGGCAGAGATCAAGACAGGCGGCAAACAATCACAGAGAAAATAGACAGGCAGGAAGCAGGTTCGGCAGAGATAAACAGTCCAGGTAATAACAAGATATCAGTCCACAAAGAAACGCTCAGAAATGATCACCACAGCAAATCAAGACTTCACAAAGGGGTGTGTGTGTGTGTGTGTGCATCTTAAATAGTGTGAGTGTGATATGGTGCAGATGCAGGTGTAATCAGTCCCAGGAATGCGGGCCTATGGGAAATGGAGTCCGGATAGGTGTATGTCAATATTCAGGCGACGGCTCCCTCCAGGCAGCCCGGAGGATGCACCGGAAGAGCTGCATTCGTGACAACTGAAGTCATTTTAAACTTTTTAGGTTTTTGTACTGTACATTTTTGTACAGTAATTCCTTCTGATGTATTTGGAAACACTTGAGTCAACACTTGAGGGGACTTTATCATGGTGTGCTGTAGTCCGTTTATAGCCTAATTTTCCAAAAGTCTATGGGAAAAATGCATAGGCATTCGATCGAGGGAACCCGTGCGCCACTTACTTCCAGGTTGGCCTACAAAAACACGCCATCCCTGAGGTACTCTATTCTTCAGTCATTACTAGTGGGTTACCATGATCTCCACTTTAGAATTGATTATATACATTATGCATTATTCACATTAATTATGAACCTGTATATAGCCCTTTCGCACGTAAGTTTAAAATATTCTGTCTGACCCCCCAGCGTGAGTTTTTTAAGGCGACCGTTATTTAGAACGTATCACTTTATGGTTTCCATGGTGACGCGTCATTGCTTTTTACATGATACACTGCAGCACTGTATGAATGATGATCTGCTTTCATTTAATTTTTCCTTTTTTATTCAAAATAATCACAAATTTGTTAACTATAGCATGAAATATCTAATATTCAGATTGCCAAATATGTGCAAGTGGATGTGTTTTGCTCCCTTTAAGACAAGTCATTTCACTCGTCGGCCATCTTTGAAACGCCTCTCGGGCATCCTGGGCACCATGCAGCTCCTATCTCTTTGAATGGGGAAACATCAAATTCTCCAAAACTGTTCAACAAACTTACGATTAAATTTCATATTTGAAATCACCAATCAAATCAAACAACAACTGTCTCATAAATTGTTTTCCAAATGCTCGAATCATGACGGTATTTTTCAGGCTGGATCAAGATAATGCGCATGCGCAGACGTAAATGCGTGTCTCCTATGCCTCATTTCGGAGGCGCGCGTCTGACTGTTTCTATAGAAACCGGTGCTTCTAACGGCCGCTGCAGTGCGATGAATTTACCAGTCAGTAGCTGTGTCTGAAACCGCTCCCTATCCACTATATAGTCCACTATATCGGGTGTCGGCCATTTTATAGTGGCGTCCGAATTCTGAGTGAACGACTTCATTCCCTACATTCGTTCACTACTTTATACCCACAATTCTCTCTGATTTCGAGTGTACATTCCATGTACACTTGCTGAAGCACTATTTCCCAAAATCAAATTTTTTAACCTTTTTTTTTTTTTTTTAATCACTACTTGAATAAAACCTACTAAAATGTAGGGGGACATTATTACATAAATTAATTAAAAAATGAAATTATATTAATAAAAATATTATTTTTATTATTAAAATATTATGTAGGCGTTAAATCAATTTAATGTGTTTTACTAACAGCAATGTGTTTTAATAATTTGTGGCACTGTTAATTCATTAAACTTTAAAAGATGATAATTTAGTGGATGATTTAAAAAAATTCGTTAATCATAGGTAGCGTTTTCAAATCATAACGGTCGCCTGAGGGTGCTCAAAGACCACGTAATCTGTGAGCGTGAGAGTTTCTAACAACTTTATTAAAAAGGATAAATACATGAAATTATGTACACTTGTTAATGTGTTTATTTTTGTTTGCAGTATTTTATAGTATTAAATGATTATGAACACATTAAGCATGACAAAAAAAAAAATTATACAATCGATTAAATTACAAAGCTGGCACAGAGGCATGTATGATTACAAAATGAAGTCATATGATTGTTATCGTTATTAACATTGTTTTATAATGTAAATAACATGTAGGATAAAATAGTTTTATTGCGTGTCGAGCCGTTTCTGAGATAGATATCTCCGACGCACAGCATGTATGTAATATATGAAAAGTGCTGCGCGCGTCCGTCTCTGGTTTAGCGCCAGTCAAAGCGCGCACGCACATTTGAATTTGGCAGTTGGTCACGTAATGCACTAAACATTCTAATCACACCGGTGTGATCGTACGCTCCTGGGACCAGCCAGTGCCCAAGGAAGTCGACCGGAAGTTGAAGTTGGCCGCGTGCCGCCATCTTGTAGCAGAACTTCACTTGCGTTAGCATCCCATTGACTCCCATTCATTTTGGCGTCACTTTGACAGTGAATAACTTTACATCTGAGGCGTTTAAAGACTCCATTTGTCCATTATTTATTTCTAAAGATACACGACAATGTATAAAGGGCTCCATTGCCTTCTATGTTATATTATGGCCCCGTAGAAACAGTTTTTGTAAAAATAGGCTAACGATTGCGTCGTAACCACTCGACTCTCTGTCGCACAGTAGAGAAATTACCGTACAAACAGGAGGAGAAGCTCGCAGGCAATCGGGGAGACGTCAAGAGAGAAGCCTACTGGCGTTACATTTTAAAATGCTATACAAAATAATTAATCAGAATATTTACTCCTGCTCACTCACGCCAAAGAACTCCCCGCTCAAGCTCGCCGTCTCTGCAAGATTAACGATGGCAGTTTGCACGCACAGCTACTAGAAGATTTACATCTGTCAGACAGGTTGCTGATGTCATCAAGCTTAGTTTGAGTCTGCGCGTCAGAAACGGAAGTGCTAAAAATCACTAAAAATGCGCTTCACTTGACTCAATTGAGTTCCAATGGGGTGGCTGTGTCCATTTCTTTTACTGTCTATGGGACAAGATTGATCACACCGGTGTGATCGTACGTGTCAAAGTGATAGTAGTTCTTAGTAGTTCTCTGGGAGGTATGAAATATTATAGTTACTGTTTGTTTGGTTAATAGTGAATTACCACCTTCAACTGAGCACTATTAATTTCTAATTCATTAATCAGAGTTTTGTTGTTAATAGTAGTTACTAGAATGTTAACAAAGCATTACTTATTTGTTCCTGTGTTATTCATTAATGAAGGATCAGCACTTGACACCTCCCTGCTTGTGCCTGGAAGTGCAATTCATGCTGGCCTTTTTAGGTTTATAGGTAAACCATTTGTAAACAAGTTTTTATTGTTGTTTTTTTAATTAAATAAAAAGTAGTATCAACCTTCAGGCCAACTTATCACTTAGATTGGACACGACCATTTGTAAATCCTCTTCCAATTATTTTTAGCTGTACAAAAAAGCTCGTTTTGCTGTTTGATATTGCAAACTGGTATTTCTTACCATATATGTATTATCGTAATTATAGACACACTGCTTTGTAGCACAAATACTTTTACCGTTTAATGCACTGTTGTTTTTCTTCAAGGCAAATGAATCCCACACATTCACATAAAATAATTCCGTGTTGCAAAATAAGGTGAATAGGAAAGTATTAATGAACTTACCTGCATTGACAACTGTCAAGCATAACAACAGATATGCAAGCTTGAGCATTCTCTAAATGAATGAATCCAGGCGATGTCTGTAAAAACAAATTTAAAAAATAAGCGCATTCACACGTATCCCTACATAACACGATTAACACGATTAACACAAGTCGATGCAAAATCATTTTTCTATGGGGTGTGTTTTATGCACTTATGGGAGGTCCATAATGCCATCACTGCCACAATAAATTAATATTTTACCCATGTGTTTTTTCTAGATTTTCTTATCGTCCCTTTCTTATCTTTCTTATCAATCATTTTTAACCTTTTGCTTTTACTTTCCTATATGTTCTGATGACATTGAATATATTCTTGCTACATATTGTGTATTGTGTACAAAGTTGTATGTCTTTGATGTCCTCTTCTGTTCACAAGCATTAAAAAATAAAAAATAAATAAAAACAAAATCACTAATTTTCTCCTGGAGATTAAGGACAATGTGCAAATTATACAACATCAGAGTTTCAATTTTATTTCATTTTCACAAATATAAACAACAACTTTAAAGATGAACACATAAATTCAGTAATTATAATCTATAAACATAATATTCTGGATTGTGTCATTCTGAGTTTTTACTTTTGATGTCTGCTTTTGAGGTTTAGGAAAACAGTGTGACTCATAATAGACTATCAAACTCAAGTGAATCCATTTTACTTCACCTGAAAAGTGGTAAAATGGCAGATTTTTGTAGGCTATCTAAGATCTGGTCTTTAGTCTAATTTTATATTTCTTCCCCCACTCCAGAACCTAGTATCTTAATATTGCGTTGGATAACGCAGGTGCTACACATTGGATCACAATATGAACATGTACTCTGAATTTTATTCTTAATATTTTTATGGAGCTACTGTTCTGACAACCCAAAACTTCTAATGATTCAGTAATGATGATGAACTTAAAAGATTATAGACCACTTCCCACAACATAATAGCAATGCCATTAATAAAAGGTATAGGCTAGCCTAATTAATTGACTACTTAGTATTTTCTCGTTTCAGTCAAAACACATCATTGATTTGATATTGTTATTTTCAAATCAGCCTTCAGATTTATTTAAATCACAGCCTGCTAAATAAAACAATACGAAAAAAAAAAAAACCCTTTATTTATTTATTTATTTATTTTTTTTTTTACAAAAATAAGGATAAATGATTCACAGGTAAGATAACACATCTCATATAGCCACCTTAGCAGCTACCAACAACAGTCATTTAAAATGCAGAAATGTAAATAAAATATTATAAACATTAAATATTATTTGATATTTTAAAAAATAGCTTGATATTTTACCCACAGTCTGCCCTAGTCTGCTTTCCGACCTGCAGCTGAACCACAAATGATATACATATTTTTCCACCATCAAATATTATTGATTCGCATTCCACAAATTTATAAATAAATTAATTATATAAAACTATACTGTCAGTACACAATAGTTACACAAATGAATTAAATCAATCAATGCATTTATTTCCATTCAAAGGGACGGAAACATTAGGCTTAAACAATTCCTTATCCAGCAAATTCTAAACCCGAGGTTCTCAACTGATTATGGTTGGAGCTAAACTCTGCGGGAAAATGGACCTTGAGGACCAGAGTGTTACGGATCCCTTGTTTCCCTGGACTCCATATCCCATGATCCTCCTGTTTCTACACCTGCACTCACTTCCCTCGTCAGCTCCTCATCATCACAGATCACCTGCACCTGGACTCTATCATCTGCACTCCCTTTATATGGCACTCACTCCCTTCACTCCTTGTCTGTTCTTAATGTTGTAATGTGTGTTTATGCTTCGGCTCCGTGTTGGATCATTAAAATACCCATCATTGTGGATTTCCGTATCTGCCTCATCTCTATTGCATACAGCACCGTAACAGAAGAACAGACCTATACCGCTGGATATCCACAAACCAAAAGATGGGATTGTTCCTGATTCCTGTGGCTCCAGCTCCCCCACAGCCTCTCACTCCGACATCAGCGGCTGACCAGCTCGTCAGCCTCTTCCAGGTGGGTCGTTCACTGGAGAGGTATGTGGAGGAGTTTGTTGAGTTGGCTTATTTGACAGATTGGTCAGATGCTCATTTGATCGCCCTGTTTTTGGATGGACTGGACGAGGACACCATCCGTTTTTCTGAACCTGACGATTATGTTTCCTTAGCTGATGCTATAAATTTAGTTTTGTATTTAAATTGCTCCAAATTCTTTATCCAAGAGGTTCAGGATGTTAAGTGTTCCTCTCGTCCAGTCCTTCCAAAAACACGGGCAGCCTGGCCAGTCTGCCAAGCTCCGTCCTCCTCCTCATACCCCTCCAGTGAACTTCCTGCCTGCCCCATGCTGGACCCACATTCCTCTATTGGGCCCAGAAAGCGGAGGAGGAGGAAAGCCGCTCCAGTCTCTCCAGAGCCCGCTCCAGTCTCTCCAGAGCCCGCTCCAGCCTCTCCAGAGCCCGCTCCAGCCTCTCCAGAGCCCGCTCCAGTCTCTCCAGAGCCCGCTCCAGTCTCTCCAGAGCCCGCTCCAGTCTCTCCAGAGCCCGCTCCAGTCTCTCCAGAGCCCGCTCCAGTCTCTCCAGAGCCCGCTCCAGTCTCTCCAGAGCCCGCTCCAGTCTCTCCAGAGCCCGCTCCAGTCCCCACAGAGCCAGCTCCAGTAATTGTATTTGAGGGAATGAACTGGCCCTCAGCTCCAGCCGCCGCCTACGAGCCCTCAGCTCCAGCCGCCGCCTACGAGCCCTCAGCTCCAGCCGCCGCCTACGAGCCCTCAGCTCCAGCCGCCGCCTACGAGCCCTCAGCTCCAGCCGCCGCCTACGAGCCCTCAGCTCCAGCCGCCGCCTACGAGCCCTCAGCTCCAGCCGCCGCCTACGAGCCCTCAGCTCCAGCCGCCGCCTACGAGCCCTCAGCTCCAGCCGCCGCCGCCGAGCCTGCCGCTCCAGCCGCCGCCGCCGAGCCTGCCGCTCCAGCCGCCGCCGCCGAGCCTGCCGCTCCAGCCGCCGCCGCCGAGCCTGCCGCTCCAGCCGCCGCCGCCGAGCTAACTGCTCATATCATGAACTTTATTATAAAAGTCTCCAGCTCAAAGACTGTTTTCCCTACCAGCCACCCACTCCCCCCTCCCCACATTTGTCTCCACACGTCCCAACCCCCCCAAGCCCCATCATCCCGTACTCCACCACGGCCCTCGGGCCCCGTACCTCCACCTTGGTTTCAACCTCCCTCGTCTCCACCATGGCCCATCAGTCCACCAGCTTCACCAGTCTCCATCCTTCCTCCGGTCAAACATTGGTCGTCCATCAGCCTGCCCTCACCTCAGGACTTCACTCCTCCGTATTCACTCCGTCCCTCTGTCCCTCAGTTCTGTTGGCTTCTTCCCTCCCTCCTGTTCTCCCTTTGTTGTCTGTCGTCCTGGCTCCGCTGCGGCCTTCTGGAGCCCTGCCTACACCTCGGTCGGCGGAGCTGCCGGTGTCGCCATGGTCCAACGGACCTTCAGCGTTGCCTGGACTCCATGGCTTCTCGGCAGCCCGGGACCCCTGACCCGCCATGGCTGCCCACGGCCCCTGACCCGCCATGGCTGCCCACGGCCCCTGACCCGCCATGGCTGCCCACGGCCCCTGACCCGCCATGGCTGCCCACGGCCCCTGACCCGCCATGGCTGCCCACGGCCCCTGACCCGCCATGGTTTTTGAGCCTTGCATACAGCACCGTAACACAGAGCTGACAAACCCTGGATTAGAACTTGCTGTTCTCCTCCTGAGCATCAGAAAGTCACACATCTATTATAACTGCCTATAATTTTTGGTCAGAAGTTATGTTAGTATTTCTTTGTTGTAAAAATTATCATTTTTACTGTTAATACTTTTTGCAATCTCTTATTTGCCTAAATAGATAAACAATATACATGAAACGGTAACACTTCACAGTACGGGTGCACTAATATGCATTAATTCATGCTTAACTAATGCACAGATAATCATGTTTTAATGTATGACTCATGAAAAACTAAACATTAATTAATGATTACTGTATCAGCAACTAATAAAGTTTCTACAAACCCGATTCCAAAAAAGTTGGGACACTGTACAAATTGTGAATAAAAACAGAATGCAATGATGTGGAAGTTTCAACTTTCAATATTTTATTCAGAATACATCATAGATGACATATCAAATGTTTAAACTGAGAAAATGTATCATTTTAAGGAAAAAATATGTTTATTTTAAATATCATGGCATCAACACATCTCAAAAAAGTTGGGACAAGGCCATGTTTACCACTGTGTGTGTCAGGGATCCCTTGTTCCCTGAACTCCAATTCCCATGATCCTCCTGTTCTCCACACCTGCACTCACTTCCCTCGTCTTCTCCTCCTCGTCACGGATTGCCTGCACCTGTTCCTGATCGTCTTCACTCCCTATATATATGGACTCACTCCCTTCACTCCTTGTCTGTTCTTTATTGTTGCTACATGTGTTTTGGATGTTGTCTCTCTCCGTTGTATCAATAAATACCCGTTGTGTGTGGAAGTCCGTGAACGCCTCTTCTCTACAACAGCCAACACGTAACAGTATGGCATCCCCTCTTCTTTTTATAACAGTCTGCAAACGTCTGGGGACTGAGGAGACAAGTTGCTCAAGTTTAGGAATAGGAATGTTGTCCCATTCTTGTCTAATACAAGCTGCTCAACTGTCTTAGGTCTTCTTTGTCGCATCTTCCTCTTTATGATGCGCCAAATGTTTTCTATGGGTGAAAGATCTGGACTGCAGGCTGGCCATTTCAGTACCCGGATCCTTCTTCTACGCAGCCATGATGTTGTAATTGATGCAGTATGTGGTCTGGCATTGTCATGTTGGAAAATGCAAGATCTTCCCTGAAAGAGACGACGTCTGGATGGGAGCATATGTTGTTCTAGAACTTGGATATACCTTTCAGCATTGATGGTACCTTTCCAGATGTGTAAGCTGCCCATGCCACACGCACTCATGCAACCCCATACCATCAGAGATGCAGGCCTCTGAACTGAACGCTGATAACAACTTGGGTTGTCCTTGTCCTCTTTAGTCCGGATGACATGGCATCCCAGTTTTCCAAAAAGAACTTCACATTTTGATTTGTCTGACCACAGAACCGTTTTCCAATTTACCACAGTCCATTTTAAATGAGCCTTGGCCCAGAGAAAATGCCTGCACTTCTGGATCATGTTTAGATAGCTTCTTTTTTGACCTATAGAGTTTTAGCCGGCAACGGCGAATGGCACAGTGAGATGTAATTAATGGGTTTTGACAGTTGCACATGCAGTGAGTGTAATGATAGAGAATGTGTTTTAAGGATGGGTAAGTTGGGCTGCACACAAATATCAGCACACCAGAATCTGAACTACAGATTGATGTTACACTGTGTTTAAACTGGATGCGACCTTTATCGAGTCATGCCGCAACAGCTGTCTACACTGGACATGACAGACCATTGCAAGTCCATTTATCCTTCATAACAGAAGCGACGTTATGTTGTGTTGCGTCGTGCCACATCCGGTGTAGTATCACTATCACTGATTATAATGGGTTCTATTCTCTTTGTCCGGTCTAGACACAGTGTTACGAAATAGCAGTGCCTGGCCTTATATGTTCTCAGTGTTCTGCCTTTGAATCCTTGACCTCAAGCTTAACCTGACACATTCCTGTGCCATGAACAAGGTTCTGGGTGCAGCAGTTCATCTGGTACAGTGGAATCACGGTAATAGATAGTTGGAAATTGAAATCCATGGCTTAGTGTCGATGTCAAAGTCATAATGACATATTACTTAAAGGGATAGTTCACCCAAAAATTCTAAATTCTAATCCATAACCTTTTGCAATACAGAGTTTAAAGTATAAAGATTAGTAAAAAGTTATAAATTGTGCAGTCTTACCATACTGGTATCCCAGATTTCAATATTTGGTGGTTTAAATGCCTGCTTGAGGTCTCTGTGAAAGTTTTAAAGCAGTCTTTTGTGCCGCTTTCAGACCGGTCACATCCGTAACGCTGTTTTTTCCTAATTTATCTGAACATGAAAAATGAAATAAAATTATTATTTTATGCTCTGAGGAGAGCCAACCCTTTTTCATTTGATGGGCAGTAATACTTTTGGTTTGTGCAGTGAAATTAACAGAATTCTTAAACATGTTGTCACCCAAAACTTAGTGACTTTTTTTGTCACATCCGTAACACTGTATATTCATCTCATCTGAAATATAAAACGATTGTAGCCATAGACTGACATTTTTCTAATGTCTGGACTCCTTTAGTAAAGGATTATGAATATATAAATAGACGGTTCTATTCTTTGAATGTTTATATTTCAAGTTTTGACTCCAAATGTCACGTCCATAATGCTGGAATTGCCTGTATGTTTTTTTTTTTTACTCTTATAGATGGTATTCCTATTTCCATGCATTATACGACTGACAGACGGCAACGGTTGGAGTTAAAAATCAACATTTGTGTTCTACTGAAGAAACAAGGTCAAATAAACATCAAATTTTCATTTTTGGGTGAACTATCCCTTTAACAATTAGTTAATAGTCATGTGCCTCAACAAATAAAGTCAAAACATAATGATACATTTGCAAATCATTAGTTAATGATTAATTAAAGCAGACAACTGGAAGTTGTAGTACATGGCTTCAAACCATTGTGGTAATTAACACATTAACATGTCTGTATCAATATGCTATAATAACACGTTATATTCTGTTACAAAAGCATGCACGGAAAGAACAGGAGGCATGACTGCACTGCTTTGCACTGGTTTACACTGCAACAACAACCAAGAGCACGGGAGTGCCATCTAGTGGCCATCAGGTATTGTAACGTCAGCTCAAATATATTACATCTATGGCAAGCCCTTTTGACTTTTATTCACATCTCAGGATATGAATTCTTGATATCAACAATTCAATTGTTGATATCAGGATTTACATTTCCATTAGTAACAATGTTACTTCTGGATATCA
Source organism: Chanodichthys erythropterus (assembly GCF_024489055.1). Taxonomy (NCBI): domain Eukaryota; kingdom Metazoa; phylum Chordata; class Actinopteri; order Cypriniformes; family Xenocyprididae; genus Chanodichthys; species Chanodichthys erythropterus. The sequence goes on from NC_090229.1 coordinate 23,933,430, forward strand.
ACAATTCAATTACCACTAGTAAAAACTAGAATTCTTAATATCTGTAATTGTATGTTCACTAGTGAAATTTCACCAAAGGCTGCCATTCAAATTCAATTGTTGATATCAAGAACTGATTTCTTACTAGTTGAAATTCCAATTTTACATATCAGAAATCGTAATTTTTGATATCAAGAATTCAATTGTCACTAGTTGAAATGTCAGTTCTTGATATCAACAATTGAATTGCTAGTAAAAATGTTAATTTTTGATATATGAAAATGTATTTCTGATATCAAAATAATTTAAATCTAAAATGGCTTTCTTACTGGTAACAATCACATTCATGATATCAGAAACTAACATTGTCACTAGTGACAATCAAATTATTGATATCAAAAATTAACATTGTTACTAGCAATTAAATTGTTGATATCAAGAACTGACATTTCAACTAGTGACAATTGAATTCTTAATATCAAAAATTCACATTTTTACTAGTATGAATTGTATTTTTGATATGTGGAATTAGAATTTCAACTAGTAAGAAATCAGTTCTTGACATCAACAACTGAATCTGAATGGCAGCCTATGGTGACATTTCACTAGTGAAAATACAATTACAGATATCAAGAATTACTAGTGGAAATGTAATTCTTGTCAATATCAAAAATTAGCATTTTAACTAGTGAAAATTAAATTGTTAAAATCAAAAATTAACTTTGTTACTTGTGGAAATGTAAGTTCTGATATAAAAAATTGCCATTGTTACTAGTGGAAATGTAATTCCTAATATCAAGAATTATCTTTTTAACTAATGAAAATTAAATTTTTGATATCAAGAATTCATATACTGAGAATGAATAAAAGTCAAAACGCCTTGCCATATACATCTCCTCCCTCCGTAAATCAGTCTACCCCATGCTTTTTTTCTTGTTAACATAAAAACATCAATTCAAATTAGGGAATAACAGTTAGGGGCCAACAATTAGTATTCCACCCTTAAGCAATATCACACTAATTCACGTCAACTTAACACTCCAAAAGTATGAAACACTAAACACATTCAACTGTGCATATAACATTCGAACACATTACAAGGTGGTTTGTGGATTCTAACAGGAAATCTTCTCACATTTGAGGAAGAAACAATAGCTGGTTCAACAAGCTTGGTTGCATGCTGGTCAGGGGTCTTCAACGTTTTTCGGGGTGCGGACCCCTTAGGCGACAGAGACATGGAGCGAGGACCCCCGATATGAAATGTGTCAAACAGAGCTACATATTAAGCACTGATATTAGTAGAAACTAACCATATAATGATTAGAATAAGTTAGATCAGAACACATTATTGTTGATGCACAGGCATCACTGTATGTACTTTCATAAATGGACATTTAGCCTATGCATCAAATTAACATGTTGCGATAATAATAATAGCACACAAAATGTAAAAAATATAATCAACACTAAATTAGTTACACATGCAAATTACTAGAAACATTGTGCTGTTGTATTTTTCCGGCGCGCCTCACGCCACTCATCCTTTTACAGTTCTCCCTCACAGACACGCTCAGCACTTCAGGTGCTCACACCATGCTGCTAGAGTTGCCATAATTACAAGATTTCAACTTGTAAAAAGCATTCATGTTCTCACCCACATCCTAAGACTTTTCTCCAAGACTTTTGCACACCTTATCTGATCACTTCTCAAGACAGCCATTGACAATCACATGAGCAGATGACATGCAGCTCCTTCATAAATGCGCTCTAGTCTCTATTTAAACACGCACACACCGTTAATATATTGCTACACGATCATGGAACACTTGGAAATTTAGCTTGGAATTTTAAAATTGTGATTTCCAAGTAATGAAAAATCTTGAAAATGAATAAATTAAAAACTTAAAAAAAAAAAATAATAATAAATAAATAAATAAATAGATGTAATCATTCTAGTAAAATATAAAATAGTTTTGCTCAGCTATGTTCAGCTCTGAAATATTCTATCAGCATATTGCGCTATTTGTTGAATAGTAGCCTATTATTTGATGTCATAAGTTACATGCTCCTTTCAGAATCTGCAAAATATCAATAATCAAAAAAATAAATGAGATCAAAATTATTATTTTTTTATTTAGCAGTACAACAAAAATGTATTATTATGAGATGTTTACATATAGTCCACAATATATAATATCTGCCTTTACACAAATTAAGCAGTTCAAAAGTTTACATACACTTGATTTATTCTCAGTACTGTGTGTCATTAATTTAAGACTGTTTTTATAATTTTCTTTATGATTAGGCCCATGTTTGGGACTCTTCTCATGCCCAACTTTTACAAATGGTGAAAACATTCACTGATATTCCAGAAGGAAACGATGCATTTAAATTCAGGGGGTATAAACATTTGCACAGGATGGTTGGGGGGTAAATTGTTTTTATTTTGTCTTCTGGAAAGTGTTTTATGAAGCTTTTGTGGGACAAAACTAAAAAAATTAGATCTTTAGATAAAATAATAACTTCCAGTCTTATTCCAGTCAGAATTTCCAGTCATCCTGTTCATAGGTTATTGTGTTGTGTTGTCTTGGGCATCAGTGAATGTTTGCAGCTTTTAATCATCCAGGTAACAACACACACTATGAAGAATCAAGCATATAAACTTTTGAACTGGATCTTTTGTGTAAATTCAATTATTATGTCTTAGTTTTATTTTTATATAGCCAAAATAACTGAGCACAACTCTATAGAAAGTAACCAAAAATATAAGGGGGAAAAAAAACATGAAAAAGGAAAGAATCATGTAACCAGGTCTTCTAATGGTTTAAATGTCTTCAATGAACCATGTTGTCTACTTCCACTTTTAAATTTGATCATTCTTAAAGATTTAGAGTAAATCCAAAATTCTTTCTGAAAAACGGAAAACAATGGCTTTGTTTTAAGGAACTAACAGTAAATTAATATAACATGAATATAACATTTTCCGAAAATGAAAATATTGTTCAGTAGAAATTGAATGTGTACATCTTCCATTATTATGCCAAAAGTTATGTAATTTTTAGAAAATGAATTGTAATTTTAAGCCATTCGTATGTTAGACGAAAAGTCTCACAGAATCACCAAAAAAAAAAAATTCACAGAAAGTACTTTTGTGATCAATATTAAATCTGAAAAAACCTGAAAAACGGAGGAAACGCTTTAGTAGTTAAAAGGGGTATGGGGGGGGCGAGGGGATTGGGGAGATCATAAACCATATGATTCATATATCATATTATGCTGCCCCACCAAGTTTTCGAAATGCCCCCCCAGTCACGAAATCCTAGAAGTCATTAAGTCATTACCTTCACAAATAACTGGAATTGAATTTAAAAATTATATTGATACAAATATTTCTTTAGTAATAGTCTGCATTTAAATTGCGCACATCAATTTTGACATGCCATATTTTTGTCCTGTGCTAGTTTGAACTAGGCCTGTGCAATTTTGATAGTGAATCACGCATTTATATGTAGCCTACACATCACTTCTGAAACTATGTAGTGTCTAACTGGCCAACTGTCCTCTACAAGTTGCATGAAAAACAATACTTTTATTCAATGGACTATAGCATAGCACAGAAAGCGCCAAAGACTGCTCCCCCCTTAATATACTTTGATAGATGCGCTGACGCGACTGTGCGCGAGACGCGTAAAGTATACCCGGGGCTTTACAGTTAGAAAGCTGTCACTCATCTCAGTTTGCGATCTCACAACGTTACCTTAAAGCTGCCCTAGAACTTTTTTTTTTAAAAATGTAATATAAGTGTAAGGTGTCCCCTGAATGTGTCTGTGAAGTTTCAGCTCAAAATACCCCATAGATGTTTTTAAATTCATTTTTTTAACTGCCTATTTTGGTGCATAATTAGAAATGAGCCGATTCAGGGTGTGTGGCCCTTTAAATCTCGTGCTCCACACCCCAAGAGCTCGCGCTTGCCTTAAACAACATAAAAAAAGTTCACGCAGCTAATATAACCCTCAAAATGGATCTTTACAAAGTGTTCATCATGCAGCATGTCTAATCACATAAGTACAGTGTTTATTTTGATGTTTACATTGATTCTGAATTATATCATCTTATCATGAATCATGTCAGTTATTTTTGCTCCATCTGCCATTTTTTGCTATTGTCCTTGCTTGCTTACCTAGTCTGTTGATTCAGCTCTGCACAGATCCAGACATTCTGCCCTTGTCTAATGCCTTTCATAATGTTGGGTCATGGGCTGGCATATGCAAATATTGGGGGCGTACACCCCGACTGTTACGTAAACAAGTATGTGAACTCAGTATGTTTCCTAAATATCTGCACATTTATTATGGTATTTTTATGCTTTAGTACAGTCAAAAACTTGAGAAAAAAAAGTGCTTGGATTAATGACAAAGTGATGACAGCTTGAGTGTATCCATGATTGTTCTGCTCCTTTGCAGTCAGCTCCCTTTGACCTGTAAATGCCATTCATTTTTATTATTATTTTCATGTACTTCTTCTCATTTACCAGACAAAGGTCTTTGTTAGTCACTTTTTTTAATAATTAACTTTTACATGCTAGATGTGCTTTGTCTCAACAGGAAAGTGAAAATTAGGGAATTTGAGTCCTAAGCTGTGTCAATAGCACCAGGTGTGTCAGGTGTTTAAGACACAATCTCCCATGACACTGAAAGGAAAACTTTCATAACATAACAGACACATAGTAGATTATTCTAATGCAACATTTTATTCAACCATATAAATCTACAATGGCTTAAAAAGTTAAAACAGTTCAAGAGACAACATATTCACTGAACTGACTATATCTGTTTATAGGATTTATCAAGCAGATAATTATATGAATGTATAATTTTACTAATGTATAAAGTCTGAGTGATGTCTTTTTTCTGAATCTTTTTACACTGTCACAAGAAATTATAGAGTCTGTATAAGTTTACTGTATTGCAGTGGTTCTCAACCAGAGGTCCAGGACCACCATGGGCCTCGGCAAACTACCAAAATAGGCTGCACGATCACTAAACACAATTTAATAAAAAGTTAAAAACTGAAAATAAGCAGCTTTGTCATTTTATCAGAACCAGAGGAAGGATCTTTGATATTGTCTTAGACAACGGGGCTTTGAGAACAACTGCAACAGAGAACATGCACACAGCCTTTCAGAAACAATTGTGTTACCTACCTGATGTTACATTCTCTAGGATTTTAATGGGGACCTATTATGCTCCTTTTCATGAGATGTAATAGAAGTCTCTGGTGTCCCCAGAATGTGTCTGTGAAGTTTCAGCTCAAAATAACCCACAGATCATTTATTATAGCTTTTAGTGTGTGTCCCTTTAAATGCAAATGAGCTGCTGCTCCCAGCCCCCTTCTAAAAGAGGGTGGAGATTTAACAGCTTGTGCTTCGGTTGCTCAACAACAACAAAGCTGGAGAATCTCACACAGCCAAAATGACGATTGTCAGAAACAGTGTTTAGCCTTACATTGTTCAAAACAGAGTTGGACACTAATGGATAAATTTATAGTTGCTGTGGAGTTGAATCATCTCATCAACTAGCATGTTAATCTTTTGTGCAAATCAAGCGTTGAATTGACCCTTGTTTGTGAAGCAGTCCGGCATAAAATCACAGCATGGTAACAACACTCTACTACAACAACTCTTCCTCTTCTCTAAAGCAGACCAACATGGCCCCACTCCTGTGTTGCGTGTTCTCGGGCACAGGGTTTATGTAAAAGAAAATTGTCACCAACCCTGGAAGAAGCTTGTGTCCTTCGCAGTCATTTATCGTAGTCCTTATCTGACTCCAATATGATAAATCTGACACTATTAAAGTTGTTCTTTAACCTCTTATTCTTTAAAGGTAAAAGTCTTTCTTAGAAGTGATAGGAAAACATAAGATTTAACGTGAACATTTAGATAACGAAAGTTACCATCACTTTAGCTTTCAACATTATCAGTGATAAAAGGAAAGATTTTCAAAACCTTTAAAGCAGGCAGAGTTATTTATTAAGTTACATGTTTAAATATACAGATAGTAGAATGGAACAACATACTGTATAGAAACCTTAGTTGTAACAAATAATGCACTGCTGTTATAATTTTTATGTTGCATATACTGTATACTATCTGTTATTGTAGTGTAACTATATTACATTCCTTTGTTGTTTTAATCAAATCGATGGCCATTATCACAACAAAACCTGATGGTATCTCTGAGCAAATGCTAAGGCTTTTTAATTTTAAGTTTTAATTTAATATAGGCCTGTTTAGACTCATGTTTCATCTTGCGTGGAAGCTGAAATAAAGAAAAAAATCGTTGTCATGTCCAATATTAACCTTAAAATGAACATATTGGTGAATTCATATTACTTCATTAAACATAGTGTACTTACATGGAGTAAGGGAGTAATCACTCCTTGACGTCTCAGAGCCTCATCCTGAATAACAATGGCACAGTTAAACAAAGAACACTAGAAACATGAAACTGCATTGGGATGAACTTTAAAAGAGTCTCTAAAAGAAATGATGTTTGGTTTCTTTTCCTAATTGACACATTTACCAGCAGAACATCTCTTCTTCCTCCATATAATGAGAGCAGTTATGAAGAGAACAGCCACACACATTAACACCAGCACACTGATAACTGCAGACAGACTGAAGGATCCTGAGTCAGATTCATCCACATCTGAAATGAATTAAAAACGTCTCGGGTTACGAGTGTAACCCTTGTTCTCTGAGTAAGGGAACGAGACGCTACGTCGGATGACGTGATGGGAACCCTCTGTATTTTGTGTTCGTGAAGCACCTCTGTATCCAACCAATGAAAAGACGTGACGTCAGAGGCGGGTGTCGTCACGGATCAGGAAGCTATAAAGCACACCTGAACACAAAGCACGCCAGCTTCTGTAGGTTGTCTGAAGCAAGCGCACCAGGTATGCGGGAGATACGGCCACGTGACGTAGCGTCTCGTTCCCTTACTCAGGGAACAAGGGTTACACTCGTAACCCGAGACGTTCCCTTTCGTGGGAACTATCGACGCTACGTCGGATGACGTGATGGGAACGCAATCCCAACTACGCCGTCTCTCCAAGTGCCTGGCTGCTATCTTGTAGCACCCTGGCCCCGGGAGTGATATTAAGATGAAGATTATAAAATCTGATAAAGGTGTGCTGGGATGACCATCCAGCCGCACCACAAATGTCGTCCATAGAGACCCCAGACAGAAGAGCTCTGGACGCGGCCATACCTCTCGTGGAGTGAGCCCGCACCATCAAAGGGCACGGGCGCCCCACCGTCTCATACGCAAGTGAGATGGCCTCGACCAACCACTTGCTCATCCGCTGTTTAGATGCTGGACCCCCCTTCTTAGGGGACCCATAACACACAAACAATTGTTCTGTTTTCCTCCACAGGGCAGCTCTGTGGACATACGCATCTAGTGCTCTTACAGGGCAAAGCAGATTCTTTCTTTCCTGATCCACATTTGTAAAAGGAGGCGGGCAGAAAGCCTCCAGTACAATGGGGCCTGGGACCCTCGTCGGAACCTTTGGAACATAGCCCGGCCTGGTATGTAGAAAGGCTTTCACCATACCAGGCGCGAACTCGAGACAGGATGGAGCGACTGACAGCGCTTGTAAATCACCAATTCTCTTCAAAGAAGAGACGGCCAAGAGAAAGATAGTTTTCAGTGTCAGGAACTTGTCTGACACCTCTTCTATTGGCTCGAAGGGAGCCTCAGCCAGCCCTTGGAGCACAATAGTGAGGTCCCAGGTCGGGGTCTTTGTGCGCACCACAGGTCTCAACCTGAGTGCACCACGGAGGAAGCGTACTACTAAGGGGTCTCGACCCAGCGAGGAGCCCCCTACAGGGATATGATGAGCCGAAATAGCGGCGACATATACTTTCAGCGTGGAAGGGGTTAAACCTTCCGAGAACTTTTCCTGAAGGAACCGAAGCACGTCTGAGACTGAGGAATGGACCGGGTCCAAATTATGCTGTTCACACCACAAGGCGAACACTTTCCATTTGTATAAGTACAGCTTCCTCGTGGAGGGAGCTCTGGAATGAAGGATGGTCTCCACAACCTCGGTTGGGAGACCAGTTTCTATGAGCCTTGCCCCCTCAGGGGCCAGGCCCACAGTTTCCACATATCTGGGCGGGGATGGAGAATCGTGCCACCCACTTGAGACAGGAGATCCTGCCTGAGAGGAAGCTCCAAGGGAGAGCCGTGTAGTAGAGACATTATGTCTGAAAACCATATTCTGGTCGGCCAGTAAGGGGCCACCAATATTAGGTCGACCTTCTCCTGGCGAACCTTTTCCAGAACTCCCGGGAGCATTGAGACTGGGGGGAATGCATACAGACGTAGCCTCGGCCACGTCTGCAGCATGGCATCCAGCCCTAGAGGTGCTGGGTGCTGAAGTGAGTACCACAGAGGGCACTGAGCTGACTCCTCTGTGGCAAAGAGATCGACTTGAGCTCGACCGAAAGTTTTCCATATCACCTCCACCACCTCGGTGTGGAGTTTCCATTCCCCCGGTCTCGCGCCCTGCCTCGACAGGGCGTCCGCTCCCACATTCAACCGCCCGGGGATGTAAGCTGCTCTCAGCGAGAGGAGCTTCCCCTGGGACCAGAGGAGGATGCGGCTGGCCAACTTTGATAATGGGCGAGACCGCAAACCCCCCTGATGGTTGATATACAAGACCACCGTAGTGTTGTCCGTGCGGACCAACACATGATGATCTCTCAGGTCGGGGAGGAAGTGTTTTAGTGCAAGGAACACCGCCATCATCTCCAGCCGATTTATGTGCCAGGAGCGCTGATGGTCCTCCCACAGACCCTGAGCTGAGCGGCCACTCATGACCGCTCCCCAGCCCGTGAGGGAAGCATCTGTCGTAAGCATTACACGACGACCAGAAGTCCCCAGCACGGGTCCCTGGGTTAGGAACCAAGGCTTCTTCCACATGACCAGAGCACGAAGGCATCGCCGCGTGACTTTGATCATGCGAAAAGGATTTCCCCTCGGGGAAAACCCCTTGGTCCTGAGCCACCACTGTAGGGGTCTCATGTGCCGAAGGCCAAAAGTAATAACGTTGGACGCAGCTGCCATCAGACCCACCAGTCTCTGAAACTGTTTTACAGTGAGTGACTGGCCTAACTTCACCCCTTTCACGGCCCCGAGAATGGAACTCACACGAGCAGGGGACAACTGCGCCTGCATCGTGGTGGAATCCCAGATTACACCTAAGTAGTTTGCAACCTGACTCGGGACCAGCACACTCTTTTTGGCGTTGAGCCTCAGCCCAAGTCTCTTCATGTGCGACAGAACAACATCTCGATGTTGAACTGCCAATTGTTCTGTTTGAGCTAATATCAACCAATCGTCGATATAGTTCAGCACGCGGATGCCCTGGAGTCTCAGCGGAGCCAGCGCTGCATCCACGCACTTCGTGAATGTGCGGGGTGAGAGAGATAGGCCGAACGGAAGAACCCTGTATTGGTAAGCTTCGCCCCCGAAAGCAAACCTGAGGAACTTCCTGTGTGAAGGATGGATGGATACATGAAAGTATGCGTCTTTCAGATCTATCGCTACAAACCAGTCCTCGGACCTGATCTGAGGGATGATCTGTCTGAGTGTAAGCATTTTGAACTTCAGCTTCTTTACAGATCGATTTAACACACGTAAATCTATGATCGGACGCAACCCTCCATCCTTCTTCGGAACAATGAAGTAGCGGCTGTAAAAGCCCGACATTTTGCTGGGAGGGGAAACCCTTTCTATAGCCCCTTTTTGCAAAAGCGTCGTTACTTCTTGCTCCATCACCAGAGACTGCTCTGGGGTTACCACCGTGGGAAGCACCCCGTTGAACCTGGGCGGTCGTGAACCGAACTGAAATCTGTAGCCCTGTTCTATCATGAGCAGTACCCACTTCGAAACATTCGGGGGATTTTTCCACTCCTCCAAATATTCTACTAAGGGAACCAGTCTCTCGAGACTGGTCTCTGGTGTTTTTTGAGCACTTGGCTCGTCTATCTGACGCGGCGCACCGGCAGACAGGCGAATCACGTGCTGACCGACCCCCCTCGGAGGATCGGTGGAGACCGCTGCGCCCTGACTCACACTTGGTGGCAGGGTTGGCAGAACGGTCCCCTGAAGGCACCGAGGAGGACCCGATATCCGAATCCTCCCGGAGGGGGCTGCCCTCAAGAAGTCCTGTGACACTATGTCAGCAAAAGTAATTTGTTCTGGCCCTCTTCCTGTTCGTCGGAGTGATGAGATAGTTAGCAGGTTATCATCACTCAATGGCTGGCTGTCTAAGTGGTGTGCGCAGAATAATATAGGTTTCATAGACAATTGGAAAAGCTTTTGGGGCAGACCTGATCTGTTGAAAAGAGATGGTATTCATCCCTCCCGGGATGGTGCTGCTCTTCTCTCTAGAAATTTGGCAAATAGTCTTAGAGCTGAAACATGACAAACCAGGGCCCAGATCAGGACGCAGACAAACTGGCTAAACCGACCGTCTGCTAGCCGCCTCATGTCACAGAACTCAGATAATTCACAGCACATAGAAACACTTTCACCTAGATATTATCACATAGAGACTGTGTCTGTACCTCGAACTAGTAAATACAAAAAACTTCCAAAACCTTTTAAGGGTAAAAATTTAATTGATGTTCAAAAAATGAAAATCACAGATAAATCAGATAAACAAATGATAAAGCTTGGGTTACTGAATATTAGATCTATTTCTTCAAAAGCACTTATTGTAAATGAAATTATCACAGACAATAAACTAGACTTGCTGTGTTTGACAGAAACCTGGCTAAAACCAGACGATTACATTACTTTAAATGAATCTAGTCCTCAAGGTTATGATTATCGACACAATCCTCGACAGAAAGGCAAAGGGGAGGTGTTGCTGTAATTTATAGTAATATATTCAGAATCATTCAAAAGAATTTCAAATATAATTCCTTTGAAGTGATGGTGCTTTATGTAACATTATGTAAATTGACATTTGTGCTGGCTACTGTATACAGGCCACCAGGGCACCATACTGACTTTATCAAAGAATTTGCTGAGTTTCTATCAGAGTTAGTACTGGCTGCGGATAAAGTCCTTGTTGTTGGTGATTTTAATATCCATGTAGATAATAATAAAGACGCATTTGGATTGGCATTTGCAGATATTTTAAACTCTATTGGAGTTAAACAACACGTGTCAGGACCCACTCATTGTCGTAATCATACCCTAGATCTAATACTGTCGCATGGAATAGATATTGATGCTGTTGAAATTCTACAGCAGAGCGATGATATATCAGATCATTATTTAGTCTCGTGTATAATACAATTAGCCAAGGCTACAAAACCACCACCCAGCCATAAATATTGTAGAAAAATCACGTCTGCCACTAAAGATTGCTTTATAAATAATCTCCCCGAGCAGTTTCATCGCCTTAGTATACCTGACAACATAGAAGAACTCGATGCTGCAACAGAAACTATTGGCTCTCTCTTTTCCAGCACATTAGATGCGGTCGCTCCTTTACGTCTAAAGAAGATTAAGGAAACTAATCCAACGCCGTGGTATGATGAGCACACTCGGGCTCTAAAACGAGCTGTTAGAAAAGCTGAACGTAGTTGGAAGAAAACAAAACTAGAAGTTTTTCGCCTTTCGTGGAAAGAAAAAATGATTGAGTACAGAACAGCCATAAGAAATGCTAGATCTACTTATTTTTCAAATCTCTTAATAGAAAACAAACATAATCCTAGGTATTTATTTGACACAGTGGCTAAATTAACTAGAAACAGAGATTCAACTGCTGACGTTTCCATAGAGCACAGCAGTAATGACTTTATGAACTTCTTTACTTGCAAGATTGATAATATTAGAGAGAAAATTATAAACATGCAACCGTCTACAGTTTCTCTTCAGACAGTGCACTGTAGTGTCCCTGAGGTAAAACTAGAATCATTCGCCGCTATAGAAGAGGAAGAATTATCTAAACTTATCAAATCATCAAAATCAACGACATGTATGTTAGACCCAATGCCGACTAAACTACTGAAAGAAATGCTTCCAGAGGTCGTAGGTCCACTTCTTGATATAATTAATTCATCTTTAACACTAGGACACGTGCCAAAAACCTTTAAGCAGGCTATTATCAAACCTCTTATTAAAAAAAACTCAACTAGATCCGAGAGATTTAGTAAATTACAGGCCAATCTCGAATCTACCTTTTCTGTCAAAGATACTAGAAAAGGCAGTTTCAACACAACTGTGTTCCTTTTTAGAAAGAAATGGAATCTGTGAGGATTTCCAGTCAGGATTTAGACCATACCATAGTACTGAGACTGCTCTCGTTAGAGTTACAAACGATCTACTCCTATCATCCGATCGTGGCTGTATTTCTCTATTAGTGTTATTAGATCTCAGTGCTGCTTTTGACACTATCGATCATAACATTCTTTTAAAAAGACTTGAAAACTATATTGGCATTAGTGGAATTGCTTTGGCATGGTTCAAATCATACTTATCTGACCGTTATCAGTCTGTGGTAGTTAATGAAGAGATGTCGTATCGATCACAGGTTAAATATGGGGTACCACAAGGCTCAGTATTAGGACCGTTGCTTTTCACTCTGTACATGCTGCCCTTAGGAGAGATAATTAGGAAGCATGGTGTTAGTTTTCACTGCTACGCTGACGATACTCAGCTCTATATTTCCTCGCGCCCTGACGAAACCTACAAATTCACAAAACTAACAGAATGCATAGCTGACATTAAAAACTGGATGACAAGAAATTTCTTATTATTAAATTCAGAAAAAAATGATTTCCTAATCTTTGGACCAAAAACTTCCTCACGAAAAAAACCTTGAATACTCTCTAACACTTGACGGGTGCTCCATTAAACCTTCGTCCTCAGTTAGGAACCTGGGTGTGCTCTTTGATACCAATCTTTCATTTGAAAGTCATGTTTCTAGTATCTGTAAAACCGCCTTCTTCCATCTAAAAAATATATCTAAATTACGACATATGCTCTCAATGACAAATGCGGAACAGTTGGTTCATGCATTCATGACCTCAAGACTAGATTATTGTAACGCTCTACTGGGTGGTTGTTCTGCTCGGCTTTTAAACAAACTACAGTTGGTTCAAAATGCGGCAGCTAGAGTTCTTACTAGAACCAGAAAGTATGACCATATTAGCCCAGTTCTGTCAACATTACATTGGCTCCCTATTAAACATCGTATAGATTTTAAAATCTTGCTACTTACTTATAAAGCTCTAAATGGTTTAGCTCCCCAGTACCTAAGTGAGCTCTTAATGCATTATAGTCCTTCACGTTTATTGCGATCTCAGAATTTAGGCCAGTTGATAATACCCAGAATATCAAAATCAACTGAAGGCGGCAGATCATTTTCCTATTTAGCACCTAAACTCTGGAACAATCTTCCTAGCATTGTTCGGGAAGCAGACACACTCTGTCAGTTTAAATCTAGACTAAAAACACATCTCTTTGCTCTTGCATACACATAACACATTATCAATACATTAACATTTTTCAAATCCGTTAAAGGATTGTTACGCTGCAATAATTAGGTCGGCCGGAACCGAGAACATTTCCTATAACACTAGATATACCTGTACATCAGAACAAGAATGGCATCTAGGCTAATATCTGTCTCTCTGCTTATCCTGAGGTTTGCCGGGTGCTGGATCCAGGCCGTATCCAGGTCAGATGGAGAACCTGCGTCTGGACCTGACTACAACGTAGCCCAGGATCCCCGTATCCGCTTACATATATTTATATATAATCGATTTTTAATCTCTATAATAAAAATGTACAATTCAGATTTTGATCTCCATATACATTTACATATATATATCTTCCAAGGGGTTTTTTCCCTCCTAGGACTTTTTTCCCAGTGCTAGCACGCTGGGTTTTTCTCCTAGGGGGTTTTTTCAACCCCTGGAAGTCAGCCGACATTGGCTTAATGTAGCACCATCTTGTATATGTTACATATTACCACGCTTGTTTGTACAGTTTTAACCACTTCCCTTTTTTTCTGTGCTTCTAATATGTAAAGCTGCTTTGAAACAATTACCAATTGTAAAAGCGCTATATAAATAAATTTGACTTGACTAGTGTCAGGACTTCTTCTTTGAAGCCTTCCGGGAGATAATGACGGTCCTCAGATCCGCCCTACCTCCGGAAGGCTTCGCCTGTGCCGCCCGTCCCGGTCCCCAGGCACTGCGTGGGGGAGTACGGGAGGCGACACTGGCTTTTTGCTGCGCTCTGTGCGCGGATGTTGCTGAGGAGCTGGCTGTCGGCCGAGGCTGCTCCCGCCCAGCAGCCTCGGGGGGATGAGCGCGGCGGGGAATAACTTTAGAAAACGCCGCCGTCTGTTTACCTGACTCCTGAAACCTGTCGACGACTGTTGACACTGCGTCGCCGAACAGGCCATCAGGAGACAGCGGCGCGTCCATGAGCGTGTTCTTATCACGCTCCTTGATGTCCGACAGATTCAACCATAGGTGCCTCTCCGTGGCCACCAGGGCTGCCATAGAACGGCCGATGGATTTGGCCGTTTCCTTGGTGGCCCGGAGAGCCAAATCTGTGGCTTTACGCAACTCATGGATTGCCTCAAAGGACGCTTCCCCGCTCTGATCAATTTCCCCCAGCAGGTCGGCTTGATATGCCTGGAGGATAGACATTGTATGAAGGCATGCCGCCGCCTGACCTGCTGCCGAGTAAGCCTTGCCCACCAAGCTGGATGTAGTTTTCAGAGGCTTGGTGGGCAGCGCCGGAGTCTTAAGGGACGACGCGGTCTCGGGCGAGAGATGGCCCGCAAGCGTCTCCTCTACCCGAGGCATCGCTCCATAGCCATGATTTTTTAGGCCAACAATATTGCTGTACAGCGATGTCTGCGGGCTGTACAGCCGATACTGCACGGGTCTCTTCCACGACCTCGACACCTCGGCATGGAGGTCGGGAAAGAACGGGAGACCCCGGCGCTGAGGCAGTGACCGAGGGGGAAGAAAGCGTTCGTCCAGTTTACTTTTCACTCTGGACTCGGCTTTCTCCGCAGGCCATTCTATATTCAACTTTTCAACAGCCCTGGTCACTACCTCTAATAACTCCTCATAAGCCGGTAAAGTTGATGGCGGTACATCATCGACACTCTCTACATCAACCTCCTCGGAGGAAGATATATTGAGCATCGGTGCCTCTCTTCGGGGGGAAGAAACCGCTACGCGTGCTTCCACCACCAAAGGAGAGACACTGGGTCTAGCGGGTAAGGGAAGCGATAAGGCAGGGCCCGTCTCTTCCCCCTCCGCTAGATCCATCTGTGAACCCCACGAGCGCAGCCTACGCTGTGCCTCGGCAACAGCGGGACCGGACCCGCGGGGAACACTCGCCTCGGCGCCCTCCTCGAAGAGCGCTCGACGCGATCGCAGCACTCTGAGGGTGAGCCGCTCACAGTGCACACAGACAGCTCCCTCGAGAGCCGCCTGTGCGTGCTCAACCCCCAGGCAATTTACACACATGTCGTGTGTATCCCCTTCCACAATGAAGCATGGGCAGGGAGGAACACACTTCTTGAACTGCTGCTTTTCCGCCATAATATTTCTTTATATGTCTTTTTTTATTGTGCTTTGAAACTCTTGTCCTCGGACGAAGAGATCACTGTGTGAATATATCAGACAGACAAACAATAAATAAGACAAACGAGATACAGAGAGCGCTTGCTGAAGACAACAGAAGCTGGCGTGCTTTGTGTTCAGGTGTGCTTTATAGCTTCCTGATCCGTAACGTCACCCGCCTCTGACGTCACGTCTTTTCATTGGTTGGATACAGAGGTGCTTCACGAACACAAAATACAGAGGGTTCCCATCACGTCATCCGACGTAGCGTCGATAGTTCCCACGAAAGGGAACAATAATTTAAAATATTATCAACAACAGTGAGAAAAACAACTGGAAAAGAAAGTTAAATAAAGTTATTAAAACATTTTGTTATTCATTGTAATATTCTAATAGTACTGTTGATTTTTCTAAGGCTTGATATACTAAATTTTATTGTATTGTATGGAACGAAAATAAAGTATCATGAATCTAATGTCTAATTTGTTGTTCAGTTTTGTTTTAAGATGTGTGTTAGTTTTTCTTTACCAAATGTAATGTCCAGTTTGTTGTCCAGATTGAGGTGTTTCATTGTACAGCTGTATTTGTGTCTTTCACATTGTTCTTCTGCACTGATCACCAAACTCTTCCTCATCTGGTAAGATCCGTCTCCATTGGGAAGAATCTCTCCTCCTGTGATCTGATCATCATCCACAGGCTGATCATCTCTGAACAGAGTCAGGTTAATGTGACGGGGGTAAAAACCAGTGGCCAGACAACTGATCTGAAGCCCTCGAGAGTCTGTGAGTGTCTTCTTCATGAGTCTGACTCTGGGTTTCACTACAGAGAAGGATGAGAAGTCTTACTGTTGTTAAACTGTTGCATCAGTTATTTATTTATGGTTCTCATGTTTCATAAAACAATCAGAGGCACATGTATTTTCTGTCAGCACAGCTGTTTGGGTCATATTTGTTGATTATGCTTCTTTTTATCTTCATACTGAAGTCAATCAGGTTGATTCTCTCACCTTTTCTCATCACATTGTTCTTTTCCATATTCAGGTACCTTCGTAAAACTTTAATGCAAACAGGATGATAAACATTTTCTTTTAAAAAGTTCAAACGAAGCTGTTCCACTTGGTCCCACGGCATCCATGGCTTTTTCACCTGGATAACATTTTTTTCCAGGACATATGTGAACTCTTCCATTTTTTGACTATCAACAGCATCCCAGAAATGAATTGGACCTGGTTTATCATCATTCAACAGTTCACATCCAGCAAGTCTCTGATAAACATGTACACCTTCAAATGAAGAAAAAAATGTTTTATTAGTCCTATGATGATTTTTACTGTCTAATAGTGATATAGTGATAGTGATAATAGTGATAGGCTATAGTTCTCACCATCTGTGTGATTTAGGTGTTTTATAACATAAAAATCACGTGTTTTCAAGCCATTATATACATCTTGAAATATAACACCAGCATCACTTTGCTCTTCATCATAATATTTTGAGTCACTGTTAGTACGATGGACAACTTTCCATGTGGTTGAGTCATAATACATTATTTGCAGATCATCCAACATCACCACAACACTGAACTCAGGAAATGGTGTCTGTCCAACTATATATGTTGCCAAAGCCATCAGTGAGTGAGAACCTGTGGATACACAAGGACGAGAAAATAGTTCAGTGTCAAATTAGGCCATAACATATGACTATACATTCCAGGCTTATCTTCCTCTGGCATTATAACTGAATATAAATATGATAAATATCACATATTTCAAGTTGTCATCCACATTAAAGGAGTGGTTCATTGCGATTTCACTTTTTAACTTTAGTTAGTGTGTAATGTTGCTGCTTGAGCATAATCAGTATCTGCAAAGTTACAGCGCTGAAAGTTCAATGCAAATGGAGATACTGTCTTTTAAAGTTATGGTAGTTTAATGCCTACAAAAATGACCGGTTTGGACTACAACAAGCTTCTTCCCAGGTTGGTGACATCATAAATCATCATCACCCTGCTAAACATGCCCCCGGGAACATGCAACAAAGTAGGCGAGGCCATGTGGCGCAGCATGTGAAAGTGGAAGAGTTGTGTACACTGGACGGGAGCGGCGCAACGCATCAAAAGATAATAGAACCCCTTATAACAATCAGTGATATTGTCTGGATGCAGCACGGAAGACAGCTTTCAGAATCTACACAAGTTCAGTGCTGGATTTGCACAAAGGCTATTACTGAAAGAAGAAGCAGTTCCCATTTTAACCCTTTGACGCGTACAATCACACCGGTGTGATTAGAACGTTCAGTGCATCACGTGATCAACTGCCAAATTCAAATGTGCGCTTTAACTGGCGCTAAACCAGAGATGGACGCGCGCAGCGCTTTTCATATCACATATATGCAGTGTTTTCAACCAAATAAAATTCATTTCAGGATTCAGACATTTAAATGCACATTAGTACTAACAAAACAATATATTTAGAGTTTTTAAAATACAAAATGATGTCTATAGAAGCGGAAATAACCCTTTCCATTATAACTTGACAACACGTTTAATTTATATCAGATATACATTGTGAAAGTAACTTAAAAGCTTACTCTATTCTTCCCCTGTTCACCGGCACACTTACTTTCATGTATTTCAGGAGAAGTGGATAAATTCACGGCTTGTAAATCCAACAGATCCGATTCTCTGCACGGTGCAAACTAACATGGCGGCGCCCATCGCTCATATGGCTCAACTAACGCGATCGTTATAAAGGTGTTTTAACAGCAAAACACATCCACTTGCACATATTTGGCAATTGGAATATTAGATATTTCATGATATAGTTAACAAATTTGTGAATATTTTTAATAAAAAAGGAAAAATTAAATGAAAGCAGATCATCATTCATACAGTGCTGCAGTGTGTCACGTAACAAGCAATGACGCGTCACCATGGAAACCATAAAGTGATACGTTCTAAATAACGGTCGCCTTAAAAAACTGACGGTGGGGGTCAGCCAGAATATTTTAAACTTAAGCGCGAAAGGGTTAAAAGCAGAAGCTGATGTTAATTGGCTTCAAACTATAAGTACGTTCCCTTTCGAAGGGAACTTCTACTCTGCGTTCGATGATGCAATGGGGAACGTCCACGTGACCCGGTGTTTCGAAACCTCACTACTAAAAACTCCAATCCTATTGGCCAGCGACAGTCATATGGCGGAAGTATAATGGCGCGCCTATGGAAGCAGTCAGTATGCATCGTCTTTTCGGGACTGTTGTATCGACCTCCTGCTGTGTATTCTTTATTAAGAATTCCTTCCAATCCAAGATAATGTCTGAGAAAGGTAAGAACTTTAGGAAGTGTGCTGATCCGTGTCCGAGATTCTTGACACCGGAATACATGCACACCCTATGTGTTCATATGCTTTACAAACGTTCAAGAGAGTGTGTGTATCTGTGTCCCCATGTTTGACACTTGATATACACATTTTTTCCGGGCGTTTTCTGTCTGGAGAGGAGCGCGCATAGACAGTGTTTGAGGGTGCTGTCTTTGTTGTTTACTGTGAGCGTCACCCTGTGGACGCTCCGTTCTTGTTTGACACTCTTCTCGAGGGAAGGGGTGTCTACATCTGTGCCTGGTGGTTCTGGCCGGGTTATGCCGAGGCAAAACCGTGTCTACTATCATAGGGCTCGCACATAAGCTCGTTGGGAGTTGTGAGGGAATTGTATTCTCTCTCTATCAACTTCCTCGGGGTTGGCAGGAACGAGTGAATGACGATGACGTTCGTTTTTGACGTCATCGCGTCTGATGAGCGCTCCTCTGGCTTGTGCATGTGAGCCGCTGTGTGTTTGGGACGCACCTCTCGGCGGGCTGCAGCTGCCGTGAGAGTGCATTAAGAAAGGGGCCGCGCGTGGACGGCTCGATGAGCGATTCCTTTCTGTCCATATATGCGGCAGCTTCCATGACTTTCCATTTCTTTCCGAACTCCGCGTCTGAGTTCGGGGGGGCATGGAAAATCCCCTAGTCATTTCAGATTTAGATCTGAACCCAGACCGACGGGAGGAGGAAGAAATGAGAGTGAGATGGGTGATCGATTGTTAACAACGCTGCATTTGTAATCGATTTCCCAGCTACAAAAATAGGGCGATTTTTATCTACCCTCACTCCCTCTTCTTCCACCTTCCTGTATATTTATATGCATGTGTATATTGTGTGTATATAATATATATATATATATATATATATATATATATATATATATATATATATATACATATCTCATGCTCAGATGCTGCTTATGGTCAGACTAATAGCTGAGCCCATAGTTTTTATAGGCCCACTGTTTTGTTTGATAGTAAGAGGATCTTTTAGGCTTCTTTTAGGTTTTCTATGAGAGTACACACACCGGCGGCGACATTCGGCGCCTGTCCGCGGCACCCAGCAACGACTCAGGAAGTTGTTTAAAATCCTGCCGCGCCACAGAGCGCCATGTACATTGTTTTACATTAAATGTATATTATATTTCTCTCAAATCGTCGTTAATGTACTTACTGACTTCACCCTGTGCTGCAAGATACATCAGTTTCACATTCTAAGTTTAACAGCTTGAATAAAGTCTAAAAATGTATAATAAACGTAGCATTTTCTTTCCTTTTGCTTTGTTGTGCCATTTTTCCATGTACACTAACCTCAGTGAAAGGTTGAAAGCATAGGCATGTAAAGTTTCCCTGTTGACGTAAAACACTCCCATTGTGCAGCTCTTCTATCAGGAGTCGAGTCAAAATTGAGCTCGCGCGTATATAATGTGCGCGGCCGGTGTGCGATACCTGTGAGTTGTCAGAGACGCGACGCTGCGCCGAACTTCGCGTCCGGTGTGCGACCCCCTTTAGTGTTCCAATTGGGCTGCTGCCTCTTGTCTCTGATTTGGTAGGCTCTGAGGAGCTTCCTTCTCAGTTCACTTGCTGGCACAGTCTGGTATACAGCCACCTGTTACTAAGATCGTTGGCCCTCCTTAGGCCTTCCTTTTTAGTTGACTGGTTGGCTCAGTTTGCGACCACTTTAAGAGCACGCCTGACTTTCAGGCCTGTTTGCATCAGGAAGCAGCGTTTGTGTATCTCTTCTGAGGAAGTTTTTATAAACTGCTCTTTGCTGGTCTAAATTTGGCAGCCACGTGCTGTCTGCGAGCTGTTACCACATGCGGTGGGTAGGCCCTCTTCAGCCTCCTTTTTTGTCCCTGTGATGGCACGGTGTGTGTTTCTAGTGTTACAATCAGGCTGCTGCCACTTCAGGCCTGTTTTGCATCAGGAAGCAGCGTCTGTGTATATCTTCTGAGGAAGTCTTATACACTGCTCTTTGGTGGTCTAGATGTGGCAGCCACTTGCTGATGCCAGATGTATATTAAGGTAGGCCTCCTTCTCGGCCTCTGGTGTAGCATTTGGAGTTCAGCTAGAGCACTCTTCTCACTGTAGGAATGGTGTGGGGTTGGAGTACTCTGAGTGGTTAGCCCCTCAGTAGACTTTAGTGAACCTTACTGAGGTTTGGTTTTCTTACTACGTCTGTCTCACTGAGCCTATGAGAGACACTAGTTGAGCTCCAGCCACCTAGATGTCTAAGGTGGATCTTTTTATGCTCCTAGTAAAGGCCAATGGACTTATGCCATGTTTAAAGGTTTCTAGGCCTTATAGGCCGCCTTTCTCAACATATGGTATATGTTGATGTGTTTTTTGATCCAAGGATCTTTACACACGCCGTTGGCCACGGGTCCGGATGGTACTTAACCTCCTTTGTGTCTGTTAGTATCTTTTCCGGTGCCTAAGAACACTGCCATGAACTGATGCCACGCATTTGTCAAGGTGACAGGCCTGTATAGGCCTTCTTTGATGAAGTGTTGGCGTATGTGGTACTCCTCTTGCTGATAGAGTAAAAGGTACTTTTACAGAGTACACTGCTCGTTGGTTTGTGTTGGGTAGTGTGTCATGCAAGTGAACAAAGTGTTCTGTCTGCTCCAGAACATAACAGATGTTCGGGGTGGCTCCTCTAGGCGTTCCCCATTGCGTCATTAAACGCAGAGTCTTGTTCCCTGTTCTCAGGGAACTATGGTTACATACGTAGCCTGAGACATTTTATTGTTTGTACATGTCTTTTAAACTTATAGTTCTGTTGCTATTTTTGGTTGCATCAAGGATGTAAACAAAGACCAACTCGTTTTTGCTTCGCTAGACAGTTAGCTAAATTCTACAAACACCAACAAATTTCTATGTTCATAGACAAACAGTTGTTCATGCTATAAATTAAACGCTATACAAAAATGCTACTACTCAATCATGTATTTGGCTACAGTAAAGCTTTAATCAGGATAAAACTGTATATTGAAAGCTAACAAACAGCAGTGACAGCATATCTAAACACTTTGACACAAATACAAAATGAATTAAAGCTGCAAGCAGCGATGAAAGGGCCCTCGCACCCGGGCTCACCGCCACCCGTTGGCCTCAGGAAAACAGCGAACAGTGGGCGACATGCATGTAAGCGAGTAAATACAGGAGAATTATGGCAAAATCATGTAAAAGTGTCACACTTCCTGCTGCCAACAGGTGGCGCTATAGCTAACTGAATATTGTCAAATAGATGTCTTTAGGCCAGGAATCTTATCACACATGTGAAGTTTGGAGCAGATCAGACATAGTATGCCTGAGTTACAACAGCTTCCTCTTTCATGGCGAAACATCAGACTCTGTCAGTCCGCCACGGACACGCCCTTCAATGAAAACTCAAGATCTTTGAAATTTATCATCGCTAAGGTCTTAAGATTAGACTGACCAAAAATGACATTGATCTGATTAAATCTCTAGGAGGAGTTAATCACAGTGTAAAACATGTAATTTCCTGTTGCCCCCAGGTGGCGCTATGACTGTAACTGAATAAGACTTTTTTGTAGGTACTGGGCTGTTAGATGTGTGTACCAAATTTCATACCTGTACGTGAAACGTAGTGTCAGGGGCACTTAGTTGAAATTTTTAGGTGGCGCTATCGAGCCATTTTGCCACACTTAATTCTGAAACCCATATCAGACGTAAATGTTCACCACTTCTGACGCATCTGCAAAGTTTCATGAGTTTTTGAGTATGTTTCAGCCCTCAAAAAAGTGATTCACCTTACATGGCGAAACATCAGACTTTGCCAGTCCGCCACGGACACGCCCTTCAACGAAAACTCAAGATCTTTGCAATTTAACATCTCAAAGGCCTTAAAATTAGACTGGCCATGTATAATGTGCTTCTGGTTTAATCTCTATGAGGAGTTAATCACAGTGTAAAACATGTCATTTCCTGTTACCCACAGGTGGCGCTATGACTGTAACTGAATATTGTCATATAGATGTCTTCAGGTCAGGACTCTAATAAAACATGTGAAGTTTGGAGCAGATCAGACATTGTATGCCCGAGTTACAACAACTTCCTGTTTCATGGCGAAACATTGAAATTTGCCAGGCCGCCACGGACACGACCTTCAGTGAAAACTCTAGATCTTCGCAATTTAACGTCATAAAGGCCTTTAGATTAGACTGACCAAATATGATGTTGATCTGATTAAAGCTCTAGGAGGAGTTTGTTAAAGTACAACATGTGGAAATGGCAAAAACTGCCAAAATGTTGTAGAGAAAATTCTAAATATCTCACTTCCTGTTGGGTTTACAAACTTTGCACCCAGTGGCTTTTTTGTAGGTATTGGGCTGTTACATCTGTCTACCAAATTTCATAACTGTACGTGAAATGTAGAACGAAGGGCGCTTAATTTAAATTTTGTAGGTGGCGCTATCGAGCCATTTTGCCACACCTAATTCTGAAACCCATATCAGATGTAAATTTTCACCACTTCTGACGCGTGTGCAAAGTTTCATGAGTTTTTGAGAACGTTTAGGCCCTCAAAAATGCGATTCATTTTGGAGAAGAAGAATAATTGGCTGAGCAATTCCAATAGGGTCCTCACACCATCGGTGCTCGGGCCCTAAATACCATTCATAAACATCCTTTAAAAGCTGCGATTGCAGAGGTTCTGCTTTACCCTCTTCATCTGGGTCTGATTTGGGCTCAGTTTGATACAGCAATATAGATGCCATTATTTAAATTTCCACTGAAGCAACTAATGGTAAGGGGTGTGGCACTTCCAGAAGCTTAAGCGAATCACGTTACACTGGGCCAGCTAACCAATCTGAGCACATTGCGTATTTTGTAGGGAGTGGCTTCATAGACCCAGGAAGTAAAAAGAGCCATTCATATGACATTGAAAACAGAGCTGTAGAATAAATGTAAAATGTATGAAAAATACAGCGTTTTCAAAAAAACCCCAAAGCATTAAGACATGTTAAACTGTGCCCCAAAAACACAATCAAGACTGGAAGAAAACCACTGAACTACCCCTTTAAAATATATGAGAAGTAAGGTTCATCTGTTAAGAACCGTGTACTGAATCATGTACTTGATGTGGAACAGTGAAACAGAGAAGCAAAAAGAGGCAGGACGAATCAAGAGATTGAGAGAAAAGATTTGGATGGTTGTTGCAGCATTTTCAACCATGCAAAGGGTGAAACAATAATAAACAGTATTAATATTTTGAAGCAGAGACCAGTTAATTTGAGTCAGAGTCCAGGCCTGAGACTGAAAAAGATTGTTTACCAAACAGACACTTTATTATAAATCTGAGCTGCTCTTCCTCAAAACTAATGCTGCATTCCAGCACGATTGAAGTCACGACTTCAATCCACGACTCAAAACTTTGTAGCATTCCAGGCAAGTCATACCAAACTGCCTGAGCGTAAACAAACCAGCCGTATTACCTCATTTACAACTATTTCTATCGCCTTGCTTATTTGAGGGAAACTATGGAAGCCCGTTTCCGCCACTTAAAAAAAAAAAAAGCCACTAAAAAAAAATAGATGAATTGAATTTATCTCAGAATTCTGACTTTTTAACTCGCAATTGCGTGTTTATATCTCACAATTGTGAGTTATAAAGTCAGAATTCTGAGATATAAAGTCGCAATTGCCAGTTATAAAGTCAGAATTCTGAGATATAAAGTCCCAATTGCGTGATATAAAGTCAGAATTCTGAGACAAAAAGTCGCAATTGCGTGATATAAAGTCAGAATTCTGAGGTATAAAGTCGCAATTGCGAGTTATAAAGTCAGAATTCTGAGGTATAAAGTCGCAATTGCGAGTTATAAAGTCAGAATTCTGAGATAAAAAGTCGCAATTGCGTGATATAAAGTCAGAATTCTGAGGTATAAAGTCGCAATTGCGAGTTATAAAGTCAGAATTCTGAGGTATAAAGTCGCAATTGCGAGTTATAAAGTCAGAATTCTGAGGTATAAAGTCGCAATTGCGAGTTATAAAGTCAGAATTCTGAGATGTAAAGTCGCAATTGCGAGTTATAAAGTCAGAATTCTGAGATATAAAGTCGCAATTGCGTGATAAAAAGTCAGAATTCTGAGATATAAAGTCGCAATTGCGTGATAAAAAGTCAGAATTCTGAGATATAAAGTCGCAATTGCGAGTTATAAAGTCAGAATTCTGAGATATAAAGTCGCAATTGCGTGATAAAAAGTCAGAATTCTGACTTTTTTTTCATTGACAGTTCATTGACTCTGCATACTTTTGGCTCAGCAGCACCAATAACATCAAGGCGCAACATCTGGGCATCTGGGACAAAGAGCAGAAAGTTGAAGTAGAAGCGCTCGAGGCCCCCCAAGTATGCACCGCTGTGATGAAAATTCCAGGTGAGCACATCCAAGCAGAGTTGAAACTAAAGGGCTTGCAGTTGGCAGACTACCCAGACCCCAGCACTTGTGATACAGAGTTGTCAATGCTGATTGGTGCAGACTATTATTGGAGTATAGTATCAGGCCACGTAGAAAGAATCACAGATGCACTTGTGGCCATTGAAAGCATTTTTGGATGGTCAGTGCAGGGCCCAGTCACAATGTCCAGTGTTTCTGATGCAGCATGCTTGCACGTACAAATTAATGAAGACACACTGGTCTCAGAACGTCTGAAGGCCTTCTGGGAAATCGAGTCCCTTGGCATCAACATGAAGCAGACAGACAGTCCTGAAGAGGAGGAGGCTCTTCACCTGTTTGAAAAGACAACTCGGTACAAAGACAGTCAATATGAAGTGGAGCTGCCATGGCGACCTGACAAACCAGAAGTCCCAGATAACTACAGAATTGCAAAGAAAAGATTTGAAGGACTTAAAAG
This sequence comes from Chanodichthys erythropterus, assembly GCF_024489055.1. Taxonomy (NCBI): domain Eukaryota; kingdom Metazoa; phylum Chordata; class Actinopteri; order Cypriniformes; family Xenocyprididae; genus Chanodichthys; species Chanodichthys erythropterus. The sequence goes on from NC_090229.1 coordinate 23,959,316, forward strand.
AAAGTTGCAGTCAGATGTAGTGCTGTATCACAGATACCATGAAGTTGTGAATGATTACCTTGAGCAGGGCATCGTCGAAGACGTGGTGGAGGGCAGGTCGTCTCCAAATGCTGTGAAGTACTACATGCCTCATCATGCTGTTCTGCGGGAAGACAAGGTAACCACAAAGCTCAGAGTAGTGTTTGATGCCTCATCACATGACATTGGCTCTCCATCACTAAATGACTGTTTACTTACTGGTCCTAACCTGAATCCAGATCTACCTAGCATACTGATAAAATTCAGACTGAATGAGATTGCATTTACCGCAGACATCAAGAAGGCTTTCTTGCAGATTTCTCTTGCTGAGAAGGACAGAGATGCAGTAAGGTTCCTCTGGCTTACTGCACCACCCCATGAAGATGCAGGTGAGAAGCTACGTGTGCTTTGGATGACGAGAGTGGTGTTTGGAGTGTCCCCCAGCCCATTCCTTCTGGCAGCTACAGTGAGAAAGTATCTGAAGGGATATGAAGCCCAATTACCCGAGGTAGTAAAGATAATAAAAGAATCACTTTATGTTGATGACTTCATCTCAAGTGCAAGTGATGTTGAAAATGCCTTCTCCATAACTACTGGTGCAAGAAAGATTATGTCTGCAGCTGGCATGGATCTTTGCAAGTGGATGACCAACTGTGCTGCATTGAAGGAGAAATGGAAGACGACAGTGAGTGAACTCGCAGAGGAGACAGAAACGCATGGATCTATGTTGAAGGTACTAGGCTTGGTATGGAGAACTAAAACAGATGATTTCATCTTTGATCTGACTGCATTGCTGGATGCTGTAGCTAAAAGAGAAAATACCAAGAGAAGTGTTCTAAAGCTCTCTGCTCGCATATTTGACCCAATAGGCTTCCTTACCCCATTCACTTTGCAAGTGAAATGCCATTTCCAAGAGATGTGGATACGAGGCCTTGGCTGGGACGAGGAGCTGCCCACAGATCTTGCACAAGAATGGCAAGGATGGTGTTCAGAACTTCCACAGATCCACCACATCATCATTCCTCGCTGGTATGGAATAAAATCTGAGCAAAGACACGATGCACAACAACTCCACGTGTTCTGTGATGCAAGCGAGAAAGCTTACAGTACTGTTGCCTACCTGCTGCGAGTAGCTGATGATGGAACAAAGACCACATGCCTTGTTGCTTCAAAGTCCAGGGTAGCCCCCCTGAAGAAGATATCACTGCCTCGTCTTGAGCTCATGGGAGCAGTGATTGGAGCAAGACTAGGAACCAGCCTGTTAAAGCCTTTGAATGTGGAGCACCATCAAGTTCACATGTGGACAGATTCGATGATTGTTCTGCAGTGGATTCGCAGTCCAGCTCACAAATGGAAACAGTTTGTGTCAAACAGAGTATCTGAAATCCAGTCTCTAACCAACCCTGCAATGTGGTCTCACTGTAAAGGCAAGTTCAATCCAGCTGACCTCCCCACCAGAGGTCAGACTGCAGCTAAACTGAAGGAAAGTGAACTCTGGTGGAAGGGACCTTCATTTCTGACCTCACCCAATCTGTTGGAAGAGAGCGATGAAGAACAAAGTAATGAAGATGACACTAATGAGCAAAAGCAAGATCAGCAAATCATCGTGCAACTCAGTAGCAGCAGTGACCAAGAGGGAATGGAACCTGCCCTTGATTTAATGAAGTACAGCAAACTGAAGACAGTATTGCGAGTCACTGCTTGGATCAAAGGTTTGTGCACAATACAAGTTCAAGCTCCAAGAGATGCGGGGAGTTGACTGTCAGTGAAATGTTTGAGGCTGAGAAGTACTGGATAAAAGTGACTCAAGATGGCAGCTTTAGCCATGAAATCAATTTGCTGAAAGCTGGTAAAACCCTGAACTCCGATTCAAAAATCAGAGACCTAAAACCATTCCTTGACGAAGATGAATTGCTCTGTGTTGGATGCAGACTGCAACAGTCAGACTTTAGTTACAGAGAGAAACATCCATGGATTCCTTCCAGCAAAGACCGATATTGTGAGCTGCTGGTTCAGCACAACCATGAATTTATCATGCATTCCGGTCTGAGAGACACGCTAGTACAAATTAGAAGTAGACACTGGATTTTGCGAGGCAGACAAATTGTGAAGAGTATTCTGTCCAAATGTTCTGTGTGCAAAAGATTCAAGGCAAAGCCCACACAGCAGGACACTGCTCCATTACCACGAGACAGATTAACAGAAAGCCCTCCATTTGAAGTAACTGGTGTAGACTTTGCAGGTCCACTGTATGTGAAGAGTGATCGTGTGCAATGCAAGGCTTATGTTGCTCTGTTCACATGTGCCGTCACTAGAGCAGTGCATTTGGAGCTGGTATCAAGTCAGTCAACTGAAAGTTTCTTGTTAGCACTCAAGCGATTTGTTTCCAGAAGAGGACTGTGCAGAGTCATTTATTCAGACAATGCCAAAACTTTTAAAAGAGCAAATCAAGACCTTAGCGAGCTGTGGCAAGCTATCAAAGATATGGAATACTTCTCAGGGAAGGGCATCACCTGGCGTTTCATTGTGGAACGAGCAGCCTGGTGGGGTGGATTTTGGGAGAGGCTTGTAAGGTCTGTGAAAACATGCCTGAGGAAGGTGCTAGGAAGAGCATCACTCACCTTTAAAGAAATGTCTACACTCCTCTCAGAAGTAGAGGCCACACTGAATTCTAGACCCCTTACCTTTGTCCACAATGAGCTCGATGAGCCGCAACCACTAACGCCTGCACACTTCTTGGTTGGTGAGCGACTTACTTCACTGCCCCCAAAACCATTTCCAGCAGACCATGATCATCCCACTGTCAGTAAAGAAGACATGACAAAACGATGGAGATACAGGAACCAACTCATGACCAATCTCTGGAATCGCTGGAGAAAGGACTATCTACTGGACCTGAAATCTGCGCATTCCTGCAACACACAAAAACCTACTGAGTTAAAGATAGGTGACATAGTTCTCATCGGCGATGCCAACATGCCAAGACAAAGCTGGAAGTTAGGAAAAATTGAAGAGCTGTTTCAAGGCAGAGATGGAAAGGTTAGATCCTGTGCTGTTCGCACATCCACAAGGACTGTGTTAAAGAGACCCATTCAACCGCTTTATGCATTAGAGATTTAAGTTGATGAACATTTGTTCATGGGGGGGAGGATGTTGTGAATTAATTTAGAGTAATAATAGCAATTACAGAATGTTTAATTAATTGTCATTGATTATAATAGATAAAGTTTAAATTGTCATATATTGGGTTGTTCAGCTTTAAGAAAAGTCTACCCATAATGCATAATGAGCAAGTGAGAGCGCGCAGAAAAAGAACATGTGACTGATTCAATGTGTGTGTGCTGCATCTGTGTAATCCAGTTCAAAAACTGTTAGTTTATTTTATTTCAAGTCGTCAGTAGTCATTATTGCTTACTAAGAAGAAAAGACACGACAGAACGCTTTGCGTTGACACAGTTAACGTTAAGCAGTTTACACGCGCCTGCAGAAATATAAATTTGATTACATTTTGGAGAGCAGACCGAAGAAGATCCGTCGATGTGTATTTGATCATTCTTTGTGTCAAGTTCAGATATGAGCGCGAGCACATGTAAAGAGTTTTCTCTCTTCTTTAAAATGTAACGTTAGCTGTATACGTTATTAATATAGTAACGATACATTCAGGTTACAGATGCTAGAAATAATGCTTGTCTTTTCTATGTTTGTTTGTTGCAAAGATATCTAATTATGATAATAAATTAAATATCTATTTAAATAATAAACATTAAATAATAACATGCTATTGTGTGTGTGTGTGTGTGTGTGCGTGTGTGTGTATATATATATATATATAGATATATATATATATATATATATATATATATATATATATATATATATATATATATATATAAAATAATAAAAGTAACTAGTAACAAGCTACTTGAGTAAGATTTTTATTGGATACTTTTTTACTCTTACTCAAGTAACTATTACTTTTACTTGAGTACAGTTTTTGGATACTCTACCCACCTCTGGTTACAATAGCCAATATGGATATTATTGTCATATGAATAATTATATAGCTAGGCCTAAAACATTATTACATTATTATTTTATTGTAATAATTGTTTGGCATCCTAAAACACCTAAAACGATGTAGACTTTATATCACAACTAAAAAGATGTTTGAACCCTCTTTAATGTCCAGGTACAAGTCAATACTGTTTCTTTGTTCAATTTGCACACTGTACATGGGTTGAAACTCTTAATTTTGAGCTTTCAAAGTGCACCAGATTGATGCATTTAACCTTAAAATGTACAAAATTTTCTTCCGGAGGTGCATGCCCCCGGACCCCCCTAGAGGAGGTATACAGAACATTTTACAAATTCCAGTGGGAAATAATAATGTAGCCAATTTAGCCTACATTTTATGAACTTTACTCAAGAATACTACATCAAAGCTCCTTTCATATCAGTAAAGCTGTTAACAGAAAATGAAAATGTCATTGGACAAAAAGTTGTAATTTCGTATAGTATAAACAGCTTGTGAAAATTAAAATATTCAATTCAATAATAAATGTTGCAATTATTATTTGTTATTTATCTCATATTTTGTAATGTGATTTTTCAAAATAGTGTAATAGTTTAATAGTTTTTTGTAGTTAGGCCTACTAGCTAGTTATTTTGGTGAATTGTATTCAAACCAGACCAAAAATCCTATCAATAAAATTAAATAATAATATTTATTAATGTAAAATGTGAAAGCCACAACAATAAAAAAGCTCTTGGGGTGTGGAGCACGAGATTTAAAGGGCCACACACCCTGAATCGGCTCATTTCTAATTATGCCCCAAAATAGGCAGTTAAAAAAATGAATTTAAAAAAATTTATGGGGTATTTTGAGCTGAAACTTCACAGACACATTCAGGGGACACCCTAGACTTATATTATATCTTTTAAAAAAAAAGTTCTAGGGCACCTTTAACAAATATGTAAAAAATACATTTTTACAAAAGTTACCTACTGCAGCTTTAAGGAACACCAAAGCAAAAAAAGACTACAGACTGTTGCAAGGCCTTTAAATCCTATCCTTTTTAAGGATCTTTATATTTATGTTGTAATTAGAGATATGGATTTGATTTCAATACCTCTGTGTATATAGTTATTTATCCTTGTATTGTTTGTCTTTAGTTTTTTTTTTTTTTCATTCTTTTTGTACTATTGTTATTTTTTTAATGTAAATGTTTTTACTGATTTTCATGTTGTTGTTGTTTTTATTATTATTTTGTATTATTGTTATTTTTATGAATAAAGCAATAAATTAAAAAAGCATTAAAAATCCTTATACTATGTCTCCCTCTAGTGGGCAACGTTAGAGCAGGGGTTATACCAAAAAGACAATTATAATAGATGTATGGATTTCTGATGCTCAGGAGGAGAACGGAAAATGTTAAACCTGAGGTTCTCAACTGATTAGGGTTGGAGCTAAGCTCTGCAGGAAAGTGGACCTTGAAGACCAGAGTTGACAAACCCTAGATTAGAACTTGCTCCTCTTTTCCTAAGCATCGGAAATGCAAACATCTATTATAATTGCCCCTCTTTTTGGTCAGAAGTTACCATGTATTTCTTTGTTGTAAAAAATAAGGAGCTTGAGTTCAGAGCAGCTTATGAGAGGGACATGAATGGCGCGAGGTGACCTCAGATGCTTCTGACTCCAAAGGAGGAGATGGTGGGCGAGTTGCAACATGCAACAGGTGTGTAGACCACCCTGACGGTTGATGTACACAACGGTCGCAGTGTTGTCCGTACAGGCCAGCACAAGCTTGCACCAGTTAAGCTAAATGTATTTGTGTATCTACAGCAGAATTTGTTATCAGATCAACGGAGAACAAACAGTGAATACTCAACTGTTTTGCCAACATAAGAGTGTTTGCTGTGTTAATTGTTTTGAGAGCAACTACATTCATTTGGAGAAATATGTCAAATCAATTAAGAAAAACTGTAAATCAGTAGACAGTTGTTACAATTGGTTAGGGTTGATTTCTCAATATTTTAAAATTATACTATTTGAGTCCATCTTGTCATTGAGCTATGACGTCAAAGGCAGCAGACAGATAAAATATTCCATTTAATGTTTATTTTATGCTTTAAATGCCATTCAAAAAACGTAAAATATGCCTATAATTAAATTTTATTTGAACTGATTACTTATATGACCAGCCAAACTTATTGTTAATTAAGTAGCACCTATACTCTGTGTCGACTGTGAAACAGGGCCTTTTTCATCAGTTGAGTGATTTACATTCTGGTCTTGTTTTCTTGGCTTTTAAGATTTCTTCAATCTAGTGTTATTTCTAGGTTTTAGTCTCTTTTTGTCAATACAATTTTGTTTGCAAAAGAATTTGTTTCACTTGAATTCACAGCTTTTACGGTGTTTTTTTTTTTTTCTTCACTATGTCTCTGTTTCCATCACATTTGACTTAAATTCCACAAGTGAACCACCAGAGGTCACTGTAACCTATTTTTTTGACTGTCTTACTCATGACATCCATACATTCCTTGTACTGTATTAAAGCGTTAGTTCACCCAAAAATGAAAATAATGTAATTTATTACTTACCCTCATTCCGTTCCACCTGTGTTAATCTTCAGAACACAAATTAAGATATTTTTGTTCAAATCCGATGGACCCGTGAGGGAGCAATGACATTTCCTCTCTCAAGATCCATAAAGGTACTAAAAACATATTTAAATCGGTTTATGTGAGTACGTGGTTCAATATTAATATTATAAAGCGACAAGAATATTTTTGGAGCGCCAAAAAACAAACAAAATAACGACTTATTTAGTGATGGCCGATTTCAAAACACTGCTTCAGGAAGATTCGGAGCACAGTGAATCAGTGTGTCGAATCTGCTGTTCGGAGCGCCAAAGTCACGTGATCATGATTTGATACACTGATTCATATGCTCGGCCACCATCACTAAATATGTTTTTTTTTTTTTTTTTGGCGCACCAAAAATTTCTTGTCGTTTTATGATATTAATATTGAACCACTGTACTCACATGAACTGATTTAAATATGTTTTTAGTACCTTTATGGATCTTGAGAGAGGAAATGTCATTGCTCCCTATGGAGGCCTCACGGAGCCATCGGATTTCAACTAAAATATCTTAATTTGTGTTCCAAAGATTAACGAAGGTCCTACATGTGTGGACCGGCATGAGGCTAAATAATTAATGACATTATTTTGTTGAATCTATTACGTTAAACCCAGACTTGTAGTAGTGTTTATCAATTTATCCACACCAAAATGAAAAACATCATCTGATAAAACAGTATTAACCAGTAAACTTCAATAGCATTAGCTTCAAAGCACAATAAATGAACAAAGATGACCATTACCTGATCTAAGTGTAAATTACAGTACAGTATTTCTGACATAGATTTTGCATTGCAAATTGGTCTGGTATCTGTGCAAATCAACACAACTAACTACAAATATGGCATTGTTGGATTTTGCTATATATATCTCCAAGGCAGAGCACACAAGTGAAAAACAACTACCTGTTTATTCAGTGTAGGTTGTCACACATTTTAAGCCTGATCTTAAGTCTGAGTTTCCAGGGGTCTCCACAAGGTGGATACTGAGCTACAGACTGTGAGATCATAGCATTAACAGAATTAAGCCTAAAACCATTAAAGATCTTCAGACAAACTGATTCTTGTTTATACAGTAAAATGAACAATGACAGTCAATATTATGCTCACCAAGGCTGCATTTATTTGATCACAAATAGAGAAAAAACAGGTATATTGTGAAATATTATTACAAATTAAACTAACTGTTTTTTATTTCAATATATTATAAAATGTAATTTATTCCTGTGATGTCAAAGCTGGATTATTACTCCAGTCTGCAGTGTCACATGACACTTCAGAAATCATTCTAATATACTGATTTGGTGATCAATTAGCATTTCTTGTTATTATTAATGTTGAGAGTACACAGTTGCATGGCCTAATATATTTATAGAAACCATGATACATTTTTTTCAAGATTCTTTAATGAATAGAAAGTTCAAATTAATGCATTCTTGCTGAATAAAAGTATTACTTTATTATATTTTTTATTATTATTACTGACCGCAAACTTTTGTATGGTACTGTATCTCAGCGTATATGATCATTTGACTGGCATTCTGTATTTGTTATTATATTGAGTGAACTGTGTTTTTTTCCTAATAGTGCGATAAGCTCTTGAAAGGTTTCTAAAGAATCAATGTTTGAGAAGTTAGGAGAACATCACTTTATTGTGAATGCGGATGTTTTAAATTTTATTACTAACAAAATAGTGATAATTGTAAACTTGTTTTATCTGAATTAAGATACACAATTGGATATTGTCAATGACTTGATAATGCATTAAGTTAAATAATGTGCCCCTTATGTATTTATGTTGAAAATCTACAAATAAACATCCTAAGATGAACATCTTATGTATAGATTTTCTCTTCATTGTAAAATATAAAACATTACAAACAAAAAATATCATATTCATCCTCTCATATGCCCTCCCATAAGCAATAATGATTAACATTCATCAGTGGAGGGCCCCAAAAGCCAAACCTCAGTGTGAAAGATTATATTTTCCAATACAACTGAGCATTATGGTAATCACAACTCATTTTTGATAAAACCAGATCATTTAATGAATCCAAAATACTGTACTGTACTTTTTGTGTGGTTCTTTAATCAGTATACTTTATTCATAAAAGACTTTCAGAACAGAAAATATTGATGACTGTAACAGTTCCATTACCAGAGCAAAAAAGATTTACTGTGTCATTAATTGTCATTCATAGACTAAGGAAAAGAGACTAGCGGCGAATCGTCAGTCTGTTTTGATGTCGAGCTGATAAACAGACGAATCTAGGCTGCCTAAAGTGAGGCATCTTTTGAAATGCAGAAAAAACTGTATGACATATGCTTATCATAAGTTTGTGTCTTTCTCTCCTTCTGTCCATCAAAAGTTTTCTCCCACAGCCCTGGGACTGGTGGCATTGGCCTTTGATTTTAATACTGAGAGCATAATTTATGTAAGATGTATGAATAGCTTTTTGAGTGCGGCTAGATTAAAGAGAGATCCATGTAATGGAACAAAAAAAGCATCTGCGGATTTTATTTAAATATATTTCAAACCTCCAATGACTTGGATAGAGTTGACAAAATAGAAAGGGAGGAAGAGTTTTGGGGAACAATATTAATACATTGTATGTCTGTGTTTTCAGTGAATGTTTGCATTGTTTTTAATACATTCACTCACTGAAATTGCACCATCCATCTGTCCGGCCATCCATCCATCCATCACCATCCATCCATCCATAACAATGTTACCTCTTTTCAGTTATCATAAGAGGACTCTGAGATTTTGTGTATTATGTGTGTGAGTGTGTGTATGTTATACCACACATTATTACAACCAGTCACGTCTATCTTTATTCTGTGCAGCAGATCAGTTTTTTTTGTTGATTCACACGCACAGGCCAGATTGTTAGCAGTCAATATTTGTCAGAGAGTCTTCAAGTTGCGCAACTTCTTTATTATTCCCAATGCTGATGCAACAAGATGTGTTTGCTCTCTATATATGAGGCTTTACAAAATAGTTTGAATCAAATCTTTACTCATATTCAAAGTTTAAGACTTTAAAGATAAATATTGGCAATCTGTCCTTTACAATTCAGCCTTGTGTTTGTTCAGTTGTCTCTTGGAATAGTAAAACAATGGTAAACATGGTAACATAGACAGCCGGTTATGCTCTGTAGGATACCATGTGATGTAAAAATGCAGACCCCTGTATTTATAGCACTAAAACGTAAAAATACTTAAGTATTAACAGCAGTAAAACATCAATTATTTAAGTATCCAAGTGTGAATGTGTATAAATTGCCATTTATTAATATTAAAATTGTGGCATTAATATTTTGATTAGGTTGCATTCAATTGTCATATCAATATGCTTCGCAACATGGTTTATCGAATGCTCATTGGTTCTCACCTGCTAAGTCACAGATTGCAACATGCCGCATTTCAGTGGATTGACATTTGAAATGAGTGCGTGCCATCATGGAGAGAAGCCAGATACATATTCTCATGGTTTAATAAGTTAAATTGTGCTCTGTACCCTATAAAAAACTATTACCGCCAGAGAGGACTGCAACTGCAACTCATCATCATTTGAACTACTTTTGGTACCACTTTTAACATTTTCACAACAAATAAATGATTGTGATTACACTAGATTGTCTGTCATTCTTTTATTTATAATAGTACGTAGTTTTAAGAAATGGTTATAGGTAAGTATAAGGATAGATGTAGGATTAGCGGCTCAAAATATAATTTTAATGTTATATTTT